>NC_045541.1:161297719-161525219 GCF_009769535.1 Thamnophis elegans
AGGCAAAGCAATGTGATTCTCTCTGCGCTCAACCCAAATCATGTTGGAAATGATTTTGTAAGCATGCAAAATTTTCCTTCTCATTTCACGAGGATGCACTGAGCAATTCCCCACTTGCTATACAGAGCTGAATATGTGATTCTGTTTGATCTCAAGAGCAAGTTAAATCTCAGAAAATTTGTCTCAGCCATGTACCAGGAATTAGCTTCTTCAACTCCCTTCTCCTTTATTCCTCAGAGCCTGGGTCATCATCATTTGGAAAACAATTCTAACTGCAACATAATCTTTTGAAATTATTCTCTGTCAAAAATGTGTCTCAAAAACAAATGGTCTCCCCCCCCCAGCATATATGGCACTTTATAGAATAAATCATATGAAATAGCAATCACAATCATACTTAAGGGATCCCATAAGAATGTATTTTTTTTCTTTAATCTTTTTGTGCTACTGATCCATGCAAATTCACAAGACCAGGACTCATGATGTGTGTGTGTGTGGTACACAAAACAAAGAATGGGAAATAATGTGACTCTAGTACTATGGGAGACAGCAACTCATATCTTGGGCTCTACCATTTGAAGGTGTAATTGAGGACTTGCCTGACTGAATGTGCTTTTATATCAGGAAATTATAGCATGAAAATATGGTAGCATACGATTGGCCTTGCTGGATCAGGCCAAAGCCCATCTTAATGCACCACATTATTTCTCAGAACAGCCACTTAAATGCCTCTGAGGTGTTGGCAAGCTGAAGAACTGTTTTTGATCTCAAATTGAGGGCACATGAGTCTCAAGTCTAGTAACCCTTGACCTCTGTGAATTTATCCAACCCCCTTTTAAAGCCATCCAAGCAGGGGTGGGCTGCTGCAGGTTCGCCCAGGTTTGGGAAAATCCATAGTTAATACTATGGCCAGTTTGGAGAACCCCCAAAATCCCACCTCTGGCTAGCCTTGGCCACCCCACCCTGCCTCTCCCAGGACTCCCCACGTGACCCATTTTAGATGCAAGGTAAGTGCAGGGTCTGCGTGGAGGCTTGGGGAGGGGGAAAAAACTGGCCTCCTGAAAGTTCCAGAAGGCCATAAACAGGCCCATTTCTCCCCTCTGGGGGGCCTCCGGAACCCAGGGAAGGCAGTTTTTGCCCTCCAAGAGGCTCGAGGGAAACCTCCTGAGCCTGGGGAAGGCAAAAACAGCCCCCTGCTGTGATGCAGGAGGCCAACTAGGCCACCATGGCCAAGTCCACACAGCAACTCGGCAGAGAACCGGTTGCTGGAATTTTTGAAGCCCACCCCTGTATCCAAGTTAGTAACTATCCCTGTATCTTGCAATGAATTCTACCAGTTAGCTCTGTACAGTGTAAAAAGTGCTTCCTTTTGTCTGTAAATAAAATGCTGAGGAATAAAAAGGAGCAAATCAGGAGGAAGGTTTAGAACAGGCATGTCCAGTCCCTGACATGTGGCCTGGACACTAGATGTTGCCTCACAAGTTCATAATTTTTTAGCATTATTATATGATTTATATACATAACAATACCTATAATATATATTATATGTGCCTCAAAACAATTCCTCCTCATTCAGTGTGGCCAGGGAAGCCAAAAGATTTGATAGCAATAGCAACCACACTTAGACTTATATACCACTTCACAGTGCTTTACAGCCCTCTCTAAGTGGCTTAAAGAGTCAGCCTGTTGCTCCAACGAATCTGAGTCTTCATTTTACCAAGCTCGGAAGGATGGAAGGCTGAGTCAACTTTGAGCTGGTGAGAATCCAACTTCTGAAAGTCAACAGAGTTAGTCTGCAATACTGCATTCTAACCACTACACCACCACAGCTATGCATCAAATGACATATCATTTCCCCGAGGACCTAAGAGTCAAAATCACTATTGGAAACAAAACAAAACCAAAAAAAGATGAAATTAGAGAAAAAGAAAAGGCACTAGTGATTTTGGATTAATGTAAGCCCGCATTTAGACTTTGTTTGAGGTTCGGATACAGAGTTTCATGTCAGATTCATTTTCAGATAGCATTAAGATAATCAGAAGAGCTTTGCTCTCTGTGGGATCAGAAGAAAAGCGGGCTCCAACCAGCATCCTTTTTTTGTGTACTGGAGAACCAGTTATTCACTAACAACTGATAGTGATTACTTCTGGTCAGAAGCAACATTAACTGTTTTAATTAAGCAAACAAAAATATCCAGTTTTTTTTTTGCCACTTGGAGACCAAATGTAGACTTGATGCTTCAAACAGAAAAAAAAAAAACCCACAGAAATTTGACTTTGGAATTCATTAATAGAAATGGCTAGTATTTACTTATTAAGGGTAAAGGTTTCCCCTGTCCAGTTCTGTGTGAATCTGGGGTGTGTGTGCTCATGTTAGTTTTTAAACCAGTGTTGTCTGAAGACATTTCCATGATCACATGGCTACCATGACTATACTTGGGGGTGCATGGAATGCTTCCCACTGAAGTGGTACCTATTTATCTACTCACATTTGCAGGTTTTTGAACTGCTCGGTGGACAAGAATTTACTAATTAGGAAAAGTAAAACTCTTATCCTCCACATTGCTGTGCTGACAAAAGTTGGAAGTTACTGCTTTTTTCTCCCCTTTTCTTTTTACGTTACATTTTCCTCCATTCTTTTCCTGTCTCCATTTCCGCTTATCTTTATTTCTATTTGTATTTTATATTCAGATAAATTTCTTTTTAAAATAAATAAATAAATAAATAAAATCAAGTAAGTAAAAGTAAAGGATCCCCTTGCACATATGTACTAGTCATTCCCGACTAGGGGCCAGTGCTCATCTCTGTTTCAAAGCAGAAGAGCCAGCACTGTCCGAAGATGTCTCTGTGGTCATCTGGCCGGCATGAATAAATGCCAAAGACACATGGAACACTGTTACCTCCCCACCAAAAGTGGTTCCTATTTTTCTGCTTGCATTTTTACATGCTTTCAAACTGCTAGTTTGGCAGAAGCTGGGAAAAGTAACGGGAGCTCACTCCGTTACTCAGTGCTAGGGATTTGAACTGCCAAACTGCCGATCTTTCTGATTGACAAACTCAGTGTCTTAGCTACTGAGCCACCACACCCATTAAAATTTCTTTGCCGGGCAATTTTTTTTTTCTTTTTTCTTTTTCTACTTCTTATTCAATGTGATGACCAAAAATGTGCTTTCAAAGTTCTTCAAAGGATGGAATATCCTTTGTACACCCTTAATAATGATGTACTGAAAAGACATGTATGAATGTTTGATCTTTCCTTCTGCAGCCTCTTCTCAGATATTCTGCAGCTTTGTTGACTTCCCACACTTCCAATAAATCCCATGGAAATATAGTAAGAAAACTCCTCATTTGGGAGTTTTTCCATAGCAGTGCTATTGGCACCCATGAATGAACAGATGTGCTCTTGAGAAATAGCTGGATAATTTCTGCTTCCCTTGGAAAAAATGTGGAAAAATCAGCTGCATGATCATTTGTTGATGAATTTTGAAAGATCATTATATTTTGCTAGGGAAAAAAGTGATCCATTCCTTTTCAGAAAGGAATGCATGGTTAATCTAGGCATTGTTCAGTCCTGACTAAGGAAGGAAAATGGAAGTGGGAGAATCTGCATCTCTAGATCAACCAAGTAAAAAAAAAAAAAATGTTCAATGTTTTTTTTTAAAAAAAAATCTGGAGAAAAGGGGCCTTTAATGGTGCCATCTAATGCATGTTTGCCTGAGAATATGCTCTCTGACCCCTCCTTCTATGCCCAGAGAGATGGAACTAATAACCCCTTTTATATGATACAACCCTCAGTTTCTCTGGCTTTCCATGAACATAATCTAGAGCACTTCCAGTAAATGTCCCTGCAGAGACCTATAACTCTCTCCCACTTGCAGCAATTAAGATCCAATTCATGGATTGAAAATATAGTTCGGCTTTCTTGTTAATTTCCTTCTGGAGGTGAGCTTGCCCGGGATTCTGCAACACTTCAAATTGCCATCACAATGCTGCTCGTAATGTCTGTCCCAGGTAGCTCCCGACAGAATAAAGGGCATATTGTGAACTATCATTAAAGTTATCTTAGCATCCTCTCATTTTTTTTTTGGCTCAAGTCAGAACAGAAGAGTGTGTGTGTGTGTGTGTGTGTGTGTGAACTAGCTTGAGAACAGCAAAGAATATGGAATCATAAAGTTGGAAATGGTCATTAGACTATTGAGCCCAAATCTCTGATCAGTATAGAAATCTAATTGAAAGCATCCTAATATATAGGCTCCTTTACATTTGCTGGCATAGCAATAGCAATAGTACTAAACTTAGATACAGCTCCATAGTGCTTTACAGCCCACTCTAAGCAGTTTACAGAGTCAGCATATTGCCCCTAACAATCTGGATCCTCATTTTACCAACCTCAGAAGGATGGAAGGCGGAGTCAACCATCAGGATTGAACTCCAGACTGTGAGCGGAGTTAATCTGCAAATATGACATTCTAACCTCTGCACCACCACGGCTCCTCACTGAGAACCCATTGAGAATACCTTGGTATTTGGACATAGATCTTTTTAACATTTACATTTTATTGTGTTTTACTAATGTAGGTGAAATGTTAATATATATATTCCTATTCCCTGGCTCAGCTGATAAGGAGAAGAATCCTGTGGCTTAGTGGTTAACACATCTGCCTAAGATACAATACAGCACAGGTTCTAATCCCAGTAAGAGTATGGCTAGCTGATGAGATCTAAATAGCTTGAAATAGATCTATACTAGTCTCCCTTTATTTATTTATCAGCACAAACACAACACAAATGTAACAAAGGCAACTGTAAAAACATTGGGTTTCTGTCTGGATGGTCTCTTGTGACGAGCCGATAGACAGAGAATGGAAGCAGTAAAAACTTCCTCCCATATTTGGGCATACCAGGGGTTGTGATTCTAAACACACACACACACACACACACACACACACACACACACAAACACAAACACACACACAGCTAGTCCATGTATGATATGCTAAATAAGTAACGCAGGTGGAATCCCTCCGTTGAGAGGATTTCATCTCTCTGAATAATTGTCCCCAAAGCTGAACTGCTTTTGTTAGGGATAGCTTTGTTGTGTTTTCTAAAAACATTGATTCAGAATCTGCCGCCTTGTCACTTTTTTCTTTTAAATTACTTACTTACGTTATTGATGAACTGGCCCAATCAAAAACACATGACGAGGTACAGCAGAGAACACTGATAAAACAGCTCTTAAGGGTGACAAAATCAACAGTGCTTAATCAATATATTGATCTGAACTTGCCTTTTTGAATAAGATAAAACAGTCTTTTTTCATACAAGACATTATTTCAGGCATTTGAAGAATACTTTCCTATACATTCTGCCTCAGTCATCTCTTGTCAAGGCCATTCGTTGGCTGCTCCTTCACCCTTTTGTCAAAGGACTTAATTTCTAATCCCCATATATTTTTCACCCTCTTCTGAATTGCTATTTCTTTAAATCCTTCTTAAAGTATGGAGAACTGGACACAATAATCAAGGGGGATTTGACCAAAACAGAATTTAGAGTTTAGAGTTTAGAGTTTTATTGGGATTTATATGCCGCCCTTTTCCCTGAGGGGACTCAGGGCGGCTTACAACCACAAGGGAGGGGGGTGCAGTGTCAAAAACAGAACAGTATGTGAACAAAGAAAAAATAGTAAAAACACAACTTTCATTCAGCAATCAAACACTCGGGCGGGTAAATTGGGAACCTATCCCCAGGCCTGCTGGGAGAGCCAGATCTTGAGGGCTGCGCGGAAGGTCTGGATAGTGGTGAGGGTACGGATCTCAACGGGGAGGTCGTTCCACAGGGTCGGAGCTGCAACAGAAAAGGCTCTCCTCCGTGTGGTTGCCAGTCGGCATTGACTGGCAGATGGAATTCGGAGGAGGCCCAGTCTGTGCGATCTAATTGGTCGATTTAGGGAGGTAATCGGCAGAAGGCGGTCTCTCAAGTACCCAGAGCACTACACATGATTTTGAAATTATATTTGTAAAAAAAAATGCATTTGGTGTCTTTGCTACATGTAACTGCTGGCTCAGTTTGTCCCCACAAGTAACTATTATTCCAAAATCTTTTTTTTCCAAGAATATTTATTTAATTTAGTTGTTCTTTCATTTCATTTCATATTTATTTATTTATTTATTTATTTATTTATTTATTTATTTATTTATTTACCACCTTTATTACTTTATAAGTAACTTAAGGTAGCAAACATATATAATAATTTTCCCTCCTCCTATTTCCCCCAGACAACAATCCTGTGAGTTGAATTGGGTTGAAAGAGAGTGACGGGTGACTGGCCAGTTGACCCAACTTACTTTCATGGCAAAAGTAGGATTAGAATTCATAGTCTCCTGGTTTCTACTCCAACATCTTAACCACTACACTCCCTCTATTAAATATTAATAATATTTGCCTATTATCAAGGTAGGAGTCCCCTAACTTATAGCTTGGCAATCAATATTTATTTCCTACATGAAGAACCATGACATGTCTATATTGTACACTTATTTATACAGTATACTCTTAGCTAATTTCTCTAGCCTATTGAGGCTATTTTGAATTTTGAGTGTAATTTCTGCCTTCCAGGGAAGTCTTAACCTTACAGGAACAGAGTCACAGAAATGAAGATATTAGTAATTATTATGTCCACATCTTCCTCCAGGTCATTAACAAAATATATTAATGAGTAGAGGTTCCAGTACTGATCCTTATGGTATCTTATTTGATACTTCTTTGCAAACCTATAAGAATCATTGATAATAATCTTTGTGATTTTCAAGCCAGCTACTGTCTCTGTCTCTGTCTCTGTCTCTGTCTCTGTCTCTATCTCTATCTCTATCTCTATCTCTATCTCTATCTCTATCTCTTTGTCTGCCTGCCTGCCTGCCTGCCTGCCTGCCTGCCTGCCTGCCTGCCTGCCTGCCATGACATCCAATCACTTTGGTAGTTTACATATGTTTTGAAGTATTTTGCTAAAGTCCTTGCTGAAGTAAAGTTACATTATGTCTACATCATCCACATAGTCTACTAAGAAATTCATATGCTTAAAAAAAAATGAAATTAATTTAACAAGATTTATTCTTAACAAATATCTGGTGACTTCTGATAATTAGGATTCTGCAATGCTTTGGATGTAAAGGTAAAAGAGATGGATATTTATCTTATGTGGATATTTAATTTCATGTGTATTCAATTTTTCTCTACCTGTCCATTTACCTTTTTAAAATTTTTTTCCTGTTGTACATCTTTGCAGGGAGGATTATTTTGTTACACTGGAAGTAGCTGGGTTACTCAGGTGTAACCTAACAGACGGAACAAAACCTGTACTTGGCTGGAAGTAGAGGTTTCTAGGCTTAAGCTGGACCTATCAGAATTTGCTTGAACAATTTAGAGCTGAGAAAAGTCTTTATAACTTCCAACTCAATAAAATCTTTACTGTACTCTTGGGAAATCCATAGGATTTGATTTAGGTGAACTCTCAGTTTGCTCTTTTGGTTTCTGTTTTCTCACCAAACTTGATTTTGAATTCTGAACTTGCATTGGACTTATGACCAAATAATTAATTTGATAGCTATATTGTGATTGCAATCCATATAAAGAGGTACTCCTTAGGAAGCCAGGATATCAATATGCAAAATTTCATCTCTTTGCTTAAAAAAGTAGTTTATAGCTGCAACATTTTCCCACTTTTGTAATGAGTGGTCAATGGGGCCAGAAAAACTCTGGGGAAATGGATATGGCAGGTACAATTATAATTTCATTCTGCACATATGCCCTTAACCCTGAATCATACTTAGCCAGATGGTCATTACTCCTCTTCTAACTTGTTTTGCATAGTTATTATGAGAATAAAACAGGAAATGAAAGTCCATGATTAGGGGTCATCTGGACTACAGGTACATTAGAAGAGCCAGTGTGGCATAATGATTAAGACACTGAACAGGATGAAATATATTGGAGAACATTGAACCAGTCATTTTTCTCAGCCAAGCCAACCCACAGGACCTTTGTAGAAAATTATGGGAGCTATCTTGAGCTCCTGGAAGAAATGGGGAATAGAAATCTAGAAAAAATTAGAATAACAGAGTTGGAAGGGACTTTGGAGGTCTTCTAGTCCAACCCCCTACTTAGGCAGGAAACCCTACACCACTTCAGACAAATGGCTATCCAACATATTCTTAAAACCTCCCAGTGTTGGATCATTCACAACTTCTGGAGGCAAGTTGTTCCACTGATTAATTGTTCTAACTGTCTGGAAATTTTTGCCCAGTTCTAAGTTGCTTCTCTCCTTGATTAGTTTCCACCCATTGCTTCTTGTCCTGCCCTCAGGTGCTTTGGAGAATAGTTTGCCTCCCTCTTCTTTGTGGCAACCTCTGAGATATTGGAATATTGCTATCATGTCTTCCCTAGTCCTTCTTTTCATTAAACTAGACATACCCAGTTCCCGCAACTGTTCTTCATATGTTTTAGCCTCCAGTCCCCTAATCATCTTTGTTGCTCGTCTCTGCACTCTTTCTAGAGTCTCCACATCTTTTCTACATTATGGCAGCCAAAACTGGATGCAGCTTTCTAACTGTGATAGACCAAGAAAAAGCAACATGGTGTCTATGAGACAATAGCACTAGTCCCCTAGTCCTTCTTTTCATTAAACTAGACATGCCCAGTCCCTTTAAACTAGACATATCCAATAATCATATCTATGAATGATTCCCAACTAATCTGTACCCAATCTCCGATATACTGGTCCTAATAGTAACCATGGGGTGAGCAGTTTGACTCAGATTAGATGATACTGCTAGAGAAGGAGATAATTTTTCTTATCCCGTTTTATTAGTGAAAATATGTTTCGTGCAGTGAATACACAGAATAACAGAATTGGAGGCCTTCTAGTCCAACTTCCTACTCAAGCAGGACACCCTATGCCATTCCAGACAAATGATAGTCCAATATCTTATTAAACACCTCCAGTGTGGGAGCACCCACAACTTCTGAAGGCAACCACTAATTGATCTCACCAATAGGAAATGTATTGATTCTATGTTAAGAGCCGAGGTGGCACAGTGGTTAAATGAAGCACTGCAGACTACTTCAGCTGACTGCAGTTCTGCAGTTCGGCTGTTCAAATCTCACTGGCTCAGGGTTGACTCAGCCTTCCATCCTTCCGAGGTGGGTAAAATGAGGACCCGGATTGTTGTTGGGGGCAATATGTTGACTCTGTAAACTGCTTAGAGAGGGCTGAAAGCCCTATGAAGCGGTATATAAGTCTAACTTCTATTGCTATGTTGAATCTCACTTCGTTAAGATTTTATTCATTAATTCTTGTCTTGCTCTACAGTGCTTAGAGAATAGATTGCACTCCTCCTCTTGGTGTCAATTCCTCAAGTATGGGAACACTACTGGTTATACCTAGTCTTTGTTGGACTAGATATACCCAGTTTCCACATGCATGATGTTTGTCATGCAGTTTAGCCTTCAGCCCCCTAATCATCTTTGTTTGTTCTTCTCTGCACTCTTTATAGAGCAGTGATGGCTAACCTTTGTGTTCTCGCATGGTTAAATTGTATGTGCATGCATGACAGCACATGTGTGTGTGCCCACACCTGTAATGCAATGTGCACTGCTCCTTGTGCATGAGTGCATGATCTCCTCTGCCCCCACACATGTGTACGTGACCCCCTGCCCCACACACATGCATGGCAGAGACCCCAAAATCAGCTGGCTGGCAGGAGGAGCGTGCACACATGCACGGTGGAACTGAGCTGAGCAACAGCTCGTGTGCCTGCACAGAGGGCTCCAAGTGCCACCTGTGACATGTGTGCCATAGGTTCACCCTCACAGTTATAGAGTCTCAACATCTTTTTTGTATTGTGGTGGCCAAAATGCTGCTGGATGCAGTGTGGTCTTACTAGTGTAGTTTAAAGCAATACTAACACTTCATGTGATCTTGATATGGTCCCTCTATTAATGCAGTCTAGTTCTCCATTGGCCCTTTTGGAAGCTGAAGCATACTGTTGATTCATACTTAAGTGATTGTCTACTAGGACTCCTAGATCCCTCTCGCAGTTACCGCTGTTGAGCCAGGTACCACTTATTATATACCTGTGCATTTGATTTTTCTTGCCCAAATATAAAACATTTACTTTTCTCAACACTGAATTACATTTTGTTGGATAAAGCCCGATGTTCACCTCTATCAAAATGCTTCTGGATCTTGAGCCTATCTTCTAAAGCAGGGGTCCCCAACCTTTTGGACCTCAGGGACCACTAAATTCATAATTTTAAATCCCACAGATCACTAATATGATCTGCCTAATCACTGGCTGGGTGGACGTGGCTAGGTGGTCCTGTGACTGGGTAGGCATAGCCAACTTGATGTCATTCACGTCAAGGGGTGCCTCGATGGCCTCTACCCACCTCTTCCCTTCCAGCCGTTCCTCACCCGCCCGGGCACCTTAGGATCCCAATAGAAAGCAGTTGTTGGAGCTAAGCAGCCACCATGAGAAAGAGTGGGCAAAACAGCTGGCTCAGTTAAAATTGGATCTGACTGAGAAGGAGGTGCAGAAGTACCTCACTGAGGACTACGAACATAGCTTTCCAAGCAGAGGGAAAACCTGTGGGAGTGCAAGACCAGGTACCAGCATCTGGAGGCTTAGTGGGCTTTGATGGTTAGCCAGTTCCAGGCCATGATACAGTCCCACTGAAACAAGGCCCTCCGGCTCTTTGCACCAGTGGCACTTCCCTCCAGCCTTCGCCACCTGAAGCAGACCCCAAGTTGGAATTTCATCCCCCCTCCAAACCACACAGAAAGTCCCTGAAGGGGGAGATTCTCTGCAGCAACACAAACATTCATTGCACATACCGTATTTTTCAGAGTATGACACACCCAGGTTTTGAAAAGGCATTTTTTTTTTAAAAAAAGTAGGTAGGTAGATAGAGGGATATAGAGGGAGAGAAAGAGAGAAATACAGTAGGTAGATAGGGAGAGAGAGAGAGAAAGTAGTTAGGTAGGTAGGTAGGTAGGTAGGTAGGGAGAGAGAGAGATACAGTAGGTAGGTAGGGAGAGAGAGAGATACAGTAGGTAGGTAGGAAGAGAGAGAGTGTGTGCAGATAGGTAGGTAGGTAGGTAGATAGAGGGGGAGAGAGAGAAAGAGAGAAATACAGTAGGTAGGTAGGGAGAGAGAGAGAGAGAGGGTAAGTAGGTAGGTAGATGTTTCCGAGTGTATTTATCCATGTGCTGGAGAAGGAAATCGCTGACAACCTGTGGCACCTAAAACTTTGTTTCTGCTGGGACAGCACTTGACCAATGTAATTCTCATCAACCACACTAAGTAAATAGCTTTCCGAAAGGGGGGGGAAAGTTTTTGCACTGTGCAAACCTCCCCAAAATGGCTTGTTTTTCGCAAATATGGACCTGTTTTTTTTTTCAAAAAAAAAAGAAAGAAAGAAAAGAAAAAAAAAGGCATTAATAGCCTTGGGGGGGGGGGGGGGGGGCTTGCAGAGTGCTCCTGGAAGGGTGGGAGAAGGAAATGAGCAAAAAACGAAAATGGGCCTTTTTTGTCCAAAAAAAAAAAAAAAAAAAATCATGTATAGCCTTATAAAGGCTTATAGAGTGCTGCAGGAGGTGGGGGGGGGGGCAAAATGGCCCATTTTTTGCTCATTTTTAGGTTTAGGTTTATTCGATTTATATGCCACCTTTCTCCCAAGGACTCCTCCCCAGCCCCCAGGAGCTGTCTGAAAGCCTCCATAAGGCTATGCATGGCCATTTTGGTGAAGAGGGTGGGGCTTCAGGAGGCAAAAGATGCTGTATTCGATGTATAAGACGCCCCCAGATTTTCAGTCTCTTTTATACTCTGAAAAATATGATATCTGGCCCCGGGGCCGTAGTTTGAGGACCCCTGATTTAGTGCAATATAAAAATGCAAATAATTGTTCTGCGGACCTCCAAAATTTTCTTGTGGATCACCAGTTGGTGACCGCTGGCCTAATTCCTCCCATCTTGGTGTCATCTGCAAATTTGATGAGTCCCACTTCTATCCTCTCATCTATATTGTTTATGAAGATGTTGACGAGTATTAGCCCTAAGACAGAACTTTGTGATAATCCTACTGCATTCTTCCCTCCATGAAAGCTTTCTGCAAATGGAATTGTCTTTGCAGGAAGGGCAGGAGGTCCTCCAGATTAAAAGAAAAAAAATCCAGTTACTTACAAATGTGTGCTACAAAACGTAATGGTGATCAGCAGGGGAAAGATGCTTCCTACATATTTATTTATTTATATATTAATTTATTTATAAGTAGCTATGTGTCTCCTTACCATATAACCAATGGCAATCCTAGTCCTGGGGACATTAAATAGGAAAGGCCTGCCTTGCTGTTGTTGTGATGCTCATTTAATTAGTGCTGCTAAATTTTAAGAGAACTCCATACATTATTAGTCATGCGTGTTAGCAGTAAGATTTTTTTCTTTCTGGATACTTGTTCCTAAGATCTATTCCCCCCCCCCCATTTTAAAAACTGATGGGGCAGCAATTAGTTCAGTAAAACATATTAATTAGTTCTTTTTAAGATGGAAACAAAATGCAAATGATCGCTCCAGCCCATTAATTTATATCTTTTTATCCCAGTATTTAGCTGTCATGAACAAGGCTGGTTTTGTCAGACCTCTGGCTAAGTTTACGACTCTGCTCAAACAGGGACACCGTGTCTTGCTTTGGGGACCAAACTATTACAAACCATCTGCCCATATTCTGTTTCTTGAATGATAATAAAGAGGGTGGAACTGGGTTGTAAACAAAGCACTTAGTCTATAACTCATCAACAGTCCAAGTCAATGATCAGTGTTCCCTCCCTCCCACCCTCCTTCCCTCCCCCCCCTCTCTCTCACACACACACAGACACTGTCTCTCTCTGTATGTCTATCTGTCTGTTTTACAGGGATGTGGTGGCTCAGTGGCTAAGACACTGAGCTTGTCGATCAGAAAGGTCAGCGGTTTGACAGTTCAAATCCCTAGCACTGTGTAACAGAGTGAGCTCCCATTATTTGTCTAGCTTCTGCCAACCTAGCAGTTCGAAAGCACATAAAAATGCAAGTATAAAAATAGGGACCACCTTTGGTGGGAAGGTAACAGCATTTTGTGCTCCTTTGGCATTTAGTCATGCCGGCCACATGACCACAGAGACATCTTTGGACAGTGCTGGCTCTTCGACTCTGAAACGGAGATGAGCACCAACCCCCTAGAGCTGGGAATTGTTACCACATATGTGAAAGGGGAATCTTTACATCTAGCTGTCTGTCTGTCTGTTTGTCTCAAAATGTATTTGAAGAAGTTGAAAGCATCCATTTGTTTCATACACAGGGGAAGGAGAGTAGGAGAAATGTGATGCTTCACACTTGTGTGTGATTCCTACCCTTTCCAAAGGGCAGGAATTACAACAAAAGTGTGACACATCACATTTCCAAAGATGGCCCCCTGTGGTGAGAATGAAACCTTTAGATTTATTTTCTTGCTTTTCCTATCTAGGCCCTAACAAGAGATGTAAAATTAATCTTCCATCTATTTGTTTTGGGCAAAAACACAGCTTCCATCATAGCATAGCTAATAGCAATTAATAGAATACAGTTAACACCTTGTTCTCTTGAAAAGTGAGTGCATCAGGGAGATGAGTTACTGCTTTTAAACTAAAGTGTTGCTTTTACAATGTATTAGAAAAAAGTGACTACGTAAAGTTGGATAGCAAAAGGCAGAAATTGCAAGTATTTAACTTAATAAAAGCTTCTATGAAGCTACTAAGATTTGATTTATGTCATGTTACATTATAAACATATCATTTACATCCAGCTAGTCCTCAATTTATGACCACATTTGGGACTCGAATTTTGATTGCAAAACAGTGTAGTTGTTAAGCGAGTCATCACATAACCGGACCCAATTTTACAACCATTTTTAATGAAGTCATTAAGCACATCATCACCGTTGTTAACCAAATAACATGGTTGAATCTGGCTTGCCTGATTGACTTTTTTTTAGAAGTTGGCTGTCAGGGTCACAATTCATGATCACAAGACACTGCAATCGTAATCATCAGGTGTTGATTCGCGGTGAAATGCTACTGGTTCAGACCAGTTCACCTGAACCAGTAGTAAAAAAGTGCTACACGTTCGCCCGGTAATTTAAAAATGCTACTGGTTCGGGTGAACTGATAGCATTTTTTTACACTCCGATGATCAGCTGTGTGACAATCAACTGTGCCTCGCTGATTTATATTCACTAGAAAGCAGGAAATCCTGTTCCCCCCTCCCTGTTCTACTTATTTTAATCCTCCTTTTTCAGCACTGTGCAGTAGCACAAAATATGCACAAAGTGAACTGGTAGCAGACTTTAGAGCATTTCACCCCTGTGTTGATTGCCAAGGACATGAATTGCATTCACATGACTACAAGAGTGTTATAATGGCCATCATTTGAAGGACCAATCATAAGTCACTCTTTCTGAGGCCATCATAACTTTGATGTGACATTAAATGAATGGTCATATGTTGAGGACCACCTGTATATACTTTACACAAAAACAAATTGAAAATCCATGGAAATTGGGATGGGTGCACAAAAGTCCACTGTCGTAATTTGACAGAATAATAGTGATGTCATCACACATGTGTAGAATAGCTGTAAGCTGATCTGAGCATCCTTGGATACACTCTCTCTGCTGGTGGACTTCCCAAAGATTCTAGCATTGGCCAGTGTAAGACCTTCCTAAAGCCTTCAGACATTTTGTTCCTATTTCTGTGATACAAATAACTTGGTTGACACCTTCCCTAATCAACAAAGTCACCATCATGCATTTGAACTACAGAATTGAGGATAGCTGTGATTATGTTCCAGCCAGTGGTGGGTTTTGGCCAGTACGGCCTGGTATGGCCGTACCGGCAGTAGTCAGGAGCAGCGGCCACCATACCAGTATGGTGGCTTGTTTGGCCTGCCCACCCGCATTCCATACGTGTTTTTGAAGCAACCAGGCCAATTGTGCACATGTGCTCAGCATGCGGCACCTGTGTGACCTCCGACAAGCAGTTGGATGCTGCAGGGGCGGTGGAGTGCGCATGTACAGCACACGTCGAGTGCATGCACAGCACGCGTCTGGCGCATGCACAAATAGACCACAAGCAGCATACTGGTAGCAACAGGAAGAGCAATCCATCACTGGTTCCAGCACTCATTTTTATATCCCAGTTGTTGCAAAAGGAACCAAGAGCTTATAGCTTGGTGCCCTATTTTCCATTTCCTTTATTTAAAAAACTTTATTTAACAAAAAAGGGAGAACAATCTACAGTGATATAATTAGGGTGGACACTTCTGTGGAAATTCAGAGGAAAAAGACTTATTAAAATCTTCTGCCATGTTGCTGTGGTGGGTATGAAAACCTAAATAACCATAGATGAGTTTCATTTTCACCCTATCCGTCTAGAACCCTGGTTTGCTCTCAGGAGTTATAACAGGTAGTTAAATCATATAACTGAGCAATGACTTAAACAGAAGAGTTGTTTCTGCTGCCCTTTCTCGTCACTCAACAACATCTCCAGCTTTTAGGCTCATCTTCCACAAGTATTTACTGAATAAAGATGGGTCCCCTCCAGTGGTGGGCTATGGCCGGTACGCCCCGGTACGGGCATACCAGTGGCAGCTGGGAGCAGCGGCCACCATACCAGAATGGTGTCTTGGTGGGTTCATCCACCCATCTGTGTTCCTTACCTGCTTTTAAGCCAACTGGGTCATTTGTGCACACTTGTGCAGTGTAGGGCACCTGCATGATATCCGCTGAGCAGCTGGAGCATCACAGAGCATTGGGTGTACATGCCTGCACAGCACGTGTACCTGAGGTGGATGCCTGGCCCCATCATAGTATACCAGTTGCGACGGGATCCGGAACCCACCACGTCCCCTCATAAGCAAGAGGGAACCCTCAATACACTTTGACATTCATATTTATATGTTTGCTATATTGTCCACTCTTCCCCACCCAAAAGGACTGGCACACCCCACCCAGACAAGCTAGCACACTGTAGAAAAGATAAGAAGAACTGAAATGACCTCCCGTGGAAGTCCTCCAAGGATATTGGGTATCATCTCAGGAACATTGGGTATTTTCTGAGGAACTTTCCATGGCCTTGAAGGCCTGCAGAAGCAATGGTGACATTGGCACATAGATAGTCAATAAAATTAGACTCCTGGTCAACAGATCCAGTTAGTTTAATTAGGTATTTAAAGGTATTTAAAGTTTATTTCAGGCAGAGCCTCCTGTGTTGGTCTACATCACACAGAGCCTCTCTTCAGCAAGATGAGTCATGCTGTTTGGCAGGGGTGGCCTTCAAAAGTTGCATCCGTGGGATGCAGGCAGCACATGAAACCATGCCCCCTCCAATCCATGGAAAAACCCCTCTCCACAGAACCTATTCCAGGTGCCCAAAAGGTTAGGAGCTGCTGATATAGACATTGAGCAAATACTGCAAAAAAGGCCATCTCAATGGTATTTTGCTGTCAAAAGATAGTCACAGTTGTGTATACCTCCCCATATCCATTAAGAAGAGTTATTATTTGATTGAGAAGGAGCCAACATCGTGACGATACGGACGTGCAGTCTTGATGCTCCGAGACTGCAGCTGATACCTTTGCCTCTGGGTGGTCCAATTGGACTCAAACCATCCATTAGAGACGGTGAACAGGAAGAATATGTCTTGCTGATCTCAGGGACATTGCAAAGTCCCTGATTGATCCAAGAGAAGTTCTTCAAGCTGGCGACAAAAGTCCAGCCACAAGGCTGATGAAGTCGGGGCTGCTCCAAAATGGAAGGATACAGAAAGAGAAAGTGTTTCCAGCTGGTGAGGAATTTTTACCATTTTAAAAGAGACTGCCTATAAAAAACTTAGTTAATTTAAATTTGAGAACAGAAGAAATAAGCAGCAGAATTAAGCTTATATATATATGCATGAGTACAACATAAGGAAAGTGGATGTAAATTGTAAACAGTGATTTGGAAAGGATGATTAGAACTTTTTGTTACTAAATATTATGGATGTTTAGCCAGAATAGGCCATAAGAATTCAGTGTTATTGGAGGATATTAGAAATAGCAAATGAAATGCCAGTATGTAGTTATGTTTTAAATCTTGATATATTTTATTATGAAGGACATTTAAACAATTATAGTCAAATGAAAATAGAGGTATGATGATGGTAATATGTATAAATATATCTGAGTTAAAATACTTGAGTTAAAATGAATTATGGTTGATGACTGTGGAAGAGATGCATGAAAGTCTTTTGTAACCAATTGATACACTTTCTGCAGTATGTAAAGAAGGAGGATTCTTTGTGTTGTGTCTGTTATGTGTGTGTGTGTGTGTGTGTGTGTGTGTGTGTGTGTGGTGTGTGGTGTGTGGTGTGTGGTGTGTGTATGCATATATGCATATATGCATATATGCATATACGGTATGTATATATGTATATATGTATATAAATTATTATTCCAAAACTTTTTTACTTAGATTTCATCAAGATGAATGTCAGCATTTTCGGTGACCTTATCTGGACTCAGAAGCTGAGCAGTCTAGTTTTTTTGGGGGGAGTGTCAAACCAAATTTCTTTGAGGGCTGGATCAGCATTGTAGTTCTCCATGGGCTGGCTGGGGGTGGGTGGGGGGAGATGGGACAGACACCTTCTGCAGCACCCTGCCACTCCCCTGCACCCCATTTTGGCCAGCAGGAGGCTGCAGGAGGCCGTCCAGGCTGAAAATAGTGGGGGAGGGGAGTTGAGGGGGGCACACACACGATGGTTGCAGTGTCTCAAGATCATGCAATCCCCTTTTGCAACCTTCTGACTAGCCAAATCAATGGGGAAGCCACATTCACTTAACACTCATGTTACTAACTTAATGACTGCAGTGATTCACTTAGCAACTGTGGCAAGAAAGATCATAAAATGGAGCAGAGCTCACTTAATAAATGTCTCACTTAGCAACATACATTTGAGGCTCAGGTGTGGTTGTAAGTGGAGCATTACCTGTATACCGGTATTTTTGGGAAAGGTATTTGTCAATATGTACATGCAAGAAAGGTTTTATTTTGCAAAAAATGTAATAAAATGAGGAATTGTATATAGTATATACATATATACTACTGGTTGTGCTCAGGGATACACAAATCAAGGCAATAACAAATTAAGCACTGGATATTTCTTTCTTATTTTAAAATTAATGTTCTTAACTCAGAGTCACCTCGACCTGTGAGATAGGCAGTAAATAAATTTAATAATTGGTTAATAAATGTGTCTAGACTATTCAGCATTCATTACTCCAAAAAAGAAATTTATTTGCAAATATATATATATATATATATATATATATAGTGTCACAACCCCTGGTAAGCCCCAATTATGGGAGGAAGCTAACTGCTTCCAACATCTGTCAATCGGCTCGTCACAAGAGTCCATCACGACAGAAACCCAATATTTTTTTCCCCCCATAATTGGGGCTTACCAGGGGTTGTGACACTAAATATATACCTTCTTCCCTGGCTTCAGCTGATAAGGAGGAGACCTGTGGCTTAATGGCTAAGACGTTTGCCTAAGAAACAATACAGCACAGGTTCGAATCCCAGCAAGGGTATGGCTAGCTGATGAGAGCTAAATAGCTTGAAATAGATCTATACTAGTCTCCCTTTATTTATTTATCAGCACAAATAAAACATATATATATATTGCAAGCTTGCCTTTTCTACATCTCTCCTTATCCCCTTGATTGTTTCATGGATGCCTACCTGTGTATATAATGCCTATGCACAGAATATATAATTCATTCTCACCTCATTTATCTGACTTGCAACCCTTTGGCCCTACAACCAAGGAACCTTTAACAGCATTGCAAGAAGCATTCAGCCATGAAAGCCTGATGGGCTTTTCTCACACTGATCTCTTATTTCTTGGCTTACCTGCATTTATTTCAGCTTCTAAGTCTTACGGCTCCTTCAACATACATTCATTTTTTCTGTCTCTTCTTCAAGATCCAGTTTCATTATGGCTACAACTCAAGTGACGTCTCTCCAGATTTAAGTAAATTTTACTGAGAAACTTCACATTGATGTTTATTGTCTCGTGCAGCCAACCACGGATAGCTCTAAGAGTAGAGAAGATCTTAGTCTTAGTAGTTTATTTATATGCCGCCCTTTTCCCTGGGGGGGACTCAGAGCGGCTTACAACTCGAAAAAGGGGGGGGGAAACAGACAATTAACACATAAAACAGTACATCATTAAAAGCACAACATTCATACTATTCGGGTGGGTTACGGTCTTTAACCCCAGGCCTGACAGGATAGCCAGGTCTTAAGGGCTGTGCGGAAGGTCTGGACGGTGGTGAGGGTACGAATCTCCACGGGGAGATCGTTCCAGAGGGTCGGAGCTGCCACCGAGAAGGCTCTCCTCCGCGTGGTTGCCAGTCGACATTGACCGGCAGATGGAACTCGGAGGAGGCCTAGTCTATGAGATCTAATTGGTCGAGTGGAGGTGATTGGCAGTAGGCGGTCTCTCAAGTACCCAGATCCACTACCATGAAGGGCTTTGTAGGTGATAAGTAGCACCTTGAAGCGTACCCGGAGATCGACAAGTAGCCAGTGCAGCTCGCGGAGGATAGGTGTTATGTGGGTGAAACGAGGTGCACCCACAATCGCTCGCGCGGCCGCATTCTGGACTAGCTGAAGTCGCCGAATACTCTTCAAGGGCAGCCCCATGTAGAGCACATTGCAGTACTCCAGCCTAGAGGTCACAAGGGCACGAGTGACTGTTGTGAGAGCCTCCCGGTTCAGGTAGGGGCGCAACTGGTGCACCAGGCGAACCTGGGCAAAGGACCCCCTGGTCACAGCTGACAAATGGTGTTCAAAAGTCAGCTGTTTGTTGTAAATCCTGATGAGAAACTTGGTTAGATCAACAAATGGAGATGATTCAATTAATGGCGGGGGGAGGGAGACCTTGGCATTTTGTGCAAGTCCATTATCACCAATACTTGTCATTAATAGCAAACGAAGGGCAAGCATCTTGTTAGTTTGGAAGGAAAAAAAATGAACGATCTATAAAGAATACAATGGTTCTTTTATGTTTGAGGAAACATCTTGGGTGTTCAGATATTAGTAGGCTTTGTAAGATCTGTCCATGCGCACTGACTTTCAGGGAGCCTAGATCATTGAAAATGCCACTTGGAAAAATAATAATGGCATGGGGCAAGAGTAGGGTTAACCTGAATTGGCTACCTGATTAATATTGTTCATTGCCTGGAATCCCTACGTCAAATTAATGTGTAACATGTGTCATGTTATATTCTAGATCCCTTGGAATGCTAGTTTTATGTTGTAATTTGGCTTTGTCAAGGTTCTTTCTTTATCTTCCTGGCACTTGCAGAAGACTTTTTAGCTTATGAATGGGATATGCTTTGCACATGAATCTATTGTGAAATATATCCTGCTGATAAAGAACTGAAGTCTGGGAAGTTGTAAATCAGCCAAGGAGCACATCAAAAACTGAAATGCACCCAGTGAATTTTATGGGCTTAAGACAGGCTTCTTAAACTGCAGTGCCGTGATCCCCCTAAAAATCAATGAATTGGTGTCATACTTACACAAATCAAATGAATGATCTGTCCATTGAACTCAGTGAGTTCAATGGACAGATCATCTACTCACATTCGGTAGTTATGCGTTCTTCTGAATAGGTAACATGTTCAACAGTCAAATATTAAATGAGCTAATGACTGGAAGGAAACCAACTTAAAAGATACAAAAAATATGCTTATTTTCAACCAGGCTGGATAAAAATAACTAATATATGAAAAAATGTATCATTGATACATTTAATTTGGGACATGAAAATGTTGATAATGATTCAAATTGAAGAGTATCAGTTTAACCTCCTAAACTGGAATTCTCAAGATGTGTGAAAAGATAATTCCTATAATTACTAGGGGGTACTATATTTATTGTAAATTATGGAATTTGTTGTCCAAAAGCAAGACACCCAAGACAGAAAAGACAGAGAGAGAGAGAGAGAGAGAGAAAGAGAGAGAGCCAGAGAGAGAGAGAGAGAGAGAGAGAGAGAGAGAGAGAGAGAGAGAGAGAGAGAGAGAGAGAGAGGGAGGGAGGAATGAATCAATTGAAAACTCTGAAGGATCTCTTGTGAAATCTCATTCTTTGACATTTGAAGGGGGACTCTCAGCAAAATAGCTATTTTTATTTCTTAAGAAATGAAGACATATTTAAAGTTGGTTGGCTCTCACGTTACGTCTTCGTCATGATTCCATTTATAAAGAAATCCATGAATATTGATTAGTTCTTAACAAAGCAAAAAAACAACAACAGAGCAAATTAGAAATAATATTCTCAGTCATCTTTTCATGCCAAATTCATGTGAATTTGGGCTAATCCTCTTTTTCGGCAATACAACTGTTATCACCATGTTTGGAAACACAAGGATTCAAAGTCAACTTTTCATGTCTAAGCACTCAAGCATCCTGCCTGAATGAACAAAGCAGTCAATTTCATTGTTTCCTTGTTACAATCTTTTTAAAACGCACACCCAGATCCACATACACAAACACACACAGAGAGATAATCAAGGTTTTTTTTCTGTTTTAATCTTTTGCTTTCTTCTTTCTATGTGTTCCCAGATTTGGATGATCCAATTGTGACAGTCCACCAGAGCATAGGTGAAGCAAAAGAACAGTTTTACTACGAGAGAACTGTGTTTCTTAGGTGTGTAGCCAATTCCAACCCACCTGTTCGGTACAGTTGGAGGCGAGGGCAAGAGGTGCTATTACAAGGATCCGACAAAGGTGTTGAAATTTATGAGCCCTTCTTTACGCAGGTAGGGATCAAGGTACAATCATATTTTTGTCATTATTACCCCTCCCCCGGGCTGTTTTATATATAAAATAATCATATTTCCTCTTCAAACTATGATGTCCATTACAAAGTAATTGTAATGTTTTAATAATTTCATTACTAAGTGGTACTGAGGATCATTTTTTATTATCTTTAAAAATGTCTGCAATCTGGACACTTACGGGTAATAATTCATTTCATTTCATTTCATTTTCCTTTATTTGTATGCTGCCCTTTTCCCTGGGGGGACTCAGGGCGGTTCACAATTCAAAAAGGGAGGGGGGGAAGACAAACAGTATTAAAATATGGAATGCCCAAAATGTATTTTTTTTTTTAATATTGTGATGTCTTTTGTGCTGAACAAGATATCTGTACAGGACAGAATATGATGGGAAGAATGCACATTCTAAATATACAAATATAAGGTGACATAGTGGTTAGAATGCTGTATTGCAGTCTAACTTTGCCTATAGTCTGGAGTTCAACCCTGACTGGCTCAAAGTTGACTCAGCCTTCTTTCCTTTCGAAGTTGGTACAATGAGGACTCAGATTGTTGAGGGGGGTATGCTGACTCTGTAAACCACTTTGAGAGGGCTGTAAAGCACCTTGAAGGGCTATTTAGGTCATAAGTGCTATGGCTATTGCTACATTGAAAAACACATTATAGTGGGAAAATGCTTTAATTTTTTTCCCAATCTTAGGAAAAGTACTCTCACAATGAGCATCATAGAACCATTGTGCTCAAAAACTATTTCAAGAATCTGTGCTTGCCACATAGTTCTGAGTTCCATAGATTAGAAATGTATTCCTCTATGTACTATGTAATGGCAACAGACAGTTATTGGCATAGTTAGCTTTAGGTAAAGTTAAAGAAGACACCCATGTATACCATAAAAGAATTGCAATTTGCACCCTGTCTCACCTCTCCCTCTCCTTCTCCCTCTCTCTCTTCTCTCTCTCTCTGTCTCTTTGCCTGTGTCTCTGTCTCTTTGCCTGTCTCTCTGTTTCTCTGTCTCTGTCTCTCTCTCCTCTCCCACCCCCCTTGGGAAAGAACCACTGATATCCACTCTCAGAAATCTCAGCTTTGCCCACAAAATGATGTGTAGCAAAAATGTTTAAACTACTTTTGCTGAAGTAAGAGACGAAATGAGTCCAGCTTTGCTCAGTTCGTCCCCTATGGGTTCTGCTGGCCTACCCTGTGTTGCCACACTGCTGATGTGGGATCCTAAAAGTAACCAACCCTGATTATAAAATCCTCCATGAAGGCTCATAGCCTTGGATGCAGATAGAGATTTTAAAAAAGGAAGCAAGTATGAATTGTGCCCAAGTAGTCTAAGAGGCTGCCCCTGTTTTTGTTTTTTTGTTTTTTAAACGGGTGGTAAGGAATAGCTTCATAGTCTACCATTATTCATGAATGGCTTACAATACATGCAACATTGCATGCTAGACTTGTGCAAATCATCAGGGCCATGGACAAGGGCTTGACTCTACCTACTTCTTTGACAACTCCTGGGACCAAGTCAGAAGAATCTCTGAAAGGAAACAAATGAGATGCTGAGTGTACAATCAGCACCCAAACACAAAACCACTTGCAACTTTCATAGATAATTTTCAACTAATGGCTTGGAAAGCCCCATTGTTTTGGCCTTTATTATACTTGACAGCTTTATATTGCAGAGAAATAAGGAGGCTGGAATCGTAAGGTGAGAAGGGATTTGACTCTTTATCTCCCTGTTCTATTGCACTAACCACCATCTGAGTAAAATCATAGAAAAGTCATGCTATTCTATATTCATTTTTTGCATGCTGGATTAATTAGCAGGATCTATCGAGTAATATCCCATACAAATAGAGATAACTCAAAAGCATTTATTTACCTGGGATTATTCCAACATAGGGAAAATTGCTTTCACCTTAATCTGTAAAGTAATTGTGAAGGTTAAGTATAAGAGCCAGTTTGGTCTAGTTGTTAAGGCATCGGGCTAGAAAGTGAGAGACCGTGAATTTTATACCTGCCTCAGCCATGAAAACCAGCTGGATGATTTTGACCTAATTCATTATGGAGAAAATAAGAGGAGAAAGGTGTATTGGATATGTTCCCCACCTTGAGTTATTTGTAAAAACAATAAAGGTGGAATACATACATACATAGAGGGACTCAGTGGCTCAATGGCTAAGATCCTGAGCTTGTCTTTCAGAAGGTCAGAGGTTCAGCCGTTCGAATCCCTAGTGCTGCATAATGGAGTGAGCTCTCGTTACTTGTTCCAGCTTCTGCCAACCTACCACTTCAAAAGATGTAAAAATGCAAGTAGAAAAATATGAACCACCTTTGGTGGTAAGGTAATAGCATTCAGTGCACCTTTGGCATTTAGTCATGCTGGCCACATGACCACAGAGACATCTTCAGACAGTGCTGGCTCTTCAGCTTTGAAACAGAGATGAGTACCACCCCCTAGAGTCGAGAACAACTAGCACATATGTGCAAGGAGAACCTTTACCTTTTACATGCATGCATACATACATACATACATACATACATACATACATACATACATACATACTATCAAATAGAAACTGTTTTAGAATCTTGCCATCTAGATTTCTACTTCTGCCCATGTGAATGAAAGAATACTGGTGATTCAAATACAGAAAATTTCCAAGAAATATTTGATCATAAGCCAATAAAACAAACAAGCAAACAAGGATTCTGGGAAGTAAAAGAGAATGTTTAATGAGAGAGAAAGCTACCTATATCCTTTATCCAGACTATAGCATTTCTATACAGTATCAATGGAACTCAGAGCCAGGAAAAATTATAAAATGTGGGGTAATACATTTCTTGCTTTACCTAAGTAGACATCTGAAAAATGGAAGAAATGTTGCTGTGAAAGACCCTATGTAGTTATTCCAGAAATGTATATGTTAACTATCTCAGGAAAATATATATGCATAAAGTTGTTTGAGATTAGCATATTCTATGATTTGGGAGAGAAAATGCACTACTTTTACGATCTGCTCATGGACATCTATAAAAAACAAGACTCAAACTGTTGAAAATTAGACAAAAGAGACTATAAAAGGAGAACATATGCTGAAGTCAGTTCTGTTGCATGTAATGGGTACCTCAGATTCTCCCCACCTTGTTTGTTGTTTAGCTATATCTGTTGAATACATTACTTTACCAGCTTTGATATAAGTATGCATTAGTGATTTCATTATATAGATGCTGGCTATGGTAATTTTTGAGATCTTTTCATACAAGTTTTGGCTCTTTTAACCTAGCAGTATAATAATATTTTAGTACAGAAAAAAAAAAATCATTTTTATTTCATCTTACTGCTAAAATGCTCATTGTACACTCAAGGGAGAACAGTTCGTATCAAATTACTCCTTAGCATAATTACACACATTGGGACCAGAACATCCATTGCTAAATGATGAAGTTGTTAATTAAGTCCAATTTTACTACCACATTTTCCCATGGTCATTAAGTGAATCACACATTTAAGTGAAACCAGATTCCTCCATTGGCTTTGCTTGGCAGACGCCCCCTGGAAAGGCTGCAAATAGTGATCACAAGACCTCAAGATGTTGTAACTACCATAAATACACACCAGTTGCCAAGCACCCAAATTTCATGAACTTTAAAATAATACTAATCTTAAATAGGAATATATGAAGATTTCCTAGAGAAAACTAATGAGTAGAGAAAGGAAGAGAAAATGAAAATGTAATGGAAAGGATCAGAAGCTCAGTACTCATAAACACAATGCCATTTTTGAAGGGCTTAAAGCAACTTCTCATAGCAATTCAGTTGAATTGTTAACTAACCAGTAATTGTTAGTGAACAATTGCTGTTAGTTAATAATGAACATGAATTAATTAAATATTAGGGGGCATGATGTCTGAGTGGTTAAAGATGCTGAGCTTGCCAGCTGGAAAGCTCACAGCCTGGGTTCGAGATCTGAGTGTCCCTGGATGGGATGAGCTCCCATTTAGCTGTTTGAAACCATGCAAAAGTGAGTAGATAAATAGGTACCACTTAAGGGAGAATGTAACAGTGTTCCCTTTACCATGGCATATAGTCATGCTGGCTATATAACCATGGAAATGATGGCTCCCTCGGCTAAGAAACAGAGATGAACATTACGTGACTGGACAGGGGAGACCTTAATCTTTTTCTAACTGTTTGTGATGTGACCTCTATTCTCTGAAGATATCTGCCACAAGCCAGGATCTCTTTAAAATGATTAAAGGTGCAACATGTTGTTATTACACGAGCAACACCCCTTGTCAATCCTGAAGCTGACCTGGCTATGGCCATTTTCTTTCTGTAGGTTTTTTTTTTTTTTTTTTTTTCTATTGGGATTTTACTTCACAGGGCTTCAGGCTTGACACAACCTGGAGTGTGGTGGGTGTAGAGATAATTGTGATTTTGTAGTTTAAATAAAATAGTTCTCTTATGGGTCATAGACATTCCAACTGCTGGCTGGCCAGAGGAGGAAGAGAGAAGTAACCAAGCAGCCAGCCAGCACCCAGATTGGACAATGTGACTTATTGTTTAGGGAAAAAGGAAACTTTCACTTTTTAATGAGGTGGAAAGGCCAGGAACCCTCAGAGTTGGCTTTCCACCAGTTTGTTCCAAGACAATATCTCCTAATATAGCTGTTCTTTGAGGAATCAAACTGCTTTGATGTTCTGTTTGCAATGGGTGTATTACCTAGAATCCTGACACCCCTTTATATAACTGCATGCAATACAGTACACATACAAAAGGAATTTTTCATCATAGTATCATGATAACCTATATTGGCATCTCACACAAATGCACACATACCCCTCCTCAGAAAACCCTATCAGTTGTTAAACCAGTAGGATCCCACCCCTGGCTGGTGGGCTAATAGATCTTCCTAATTAACTGTGTTGAAGCACTTTCAAGAGATTCTGGTGAGAGATTCTTATGATGTATTCATGTGATACACATGAATCTTAGGCTGTGAAAAGCCCAATATCACATTTGAATGACCCAATATCTTTTCTTGTTCAAGTTTCCAGCCTGGTGAAACTTCCCTGTCAAATATAGTCATAGGGATTGAGCTTTAACTTAATATTTCACTGCCATGTTGCAATTTTGTTGTTGTTGTTGTGGAAATGGATGCAAATAGGCCAGCTGTTTCTCCGTGAGCATTTAATTAAAACTGAAGGGCTCCTTGTGAGCCAGCATTCCTTGCCTAATAATGCCATGATACGGAAATGTTTATTATTATCTCCTTTATTAGATAAGTTCTCGCTGGGTTATATGATGTGTCACATTAAATTAGATTCCATTTTGCAAAGTGTTTGGTTTTCAGGTTGCTGCCTGGGATTCATTTTCTGCTTTGAATTTAATGAACAAATCAAGTTGCCATGTTGATAACTGAAGGCTTATCACTAACCTTTCTATATTTACCAGAGGTCAGCTTGAATTAGTGTCTCTCTCTCTCTCTCTTTCTCTAGGCAAGTAGGAGATAGAATAGATGTTTATAAAAAGGACAAGGTGTAATTAAAGGTTTAGGAATTATACTTGCATTTTCCACATATTCCTGTATAGATTGGCTTAAATCTCAGTGGTATATACCTTGCATTTAGAAAGCATATTATAGCACGTCTTTCAGAAGACAGGAAAAAAAAAATCTGGAATACGTAGGCGAGGAATAAGCAATTATCCAGAGGACCTTCTACTAGACTGAATGTGTAATTCAAGGCTAAATAGACAAGGTTTATATGTTGACACCCAAAACAGTTAAAGATGTTGTAATCTTGCAATCAGTTGCAAAATTATCTTAAGTTTGGAGGAGATGATATAGAGATAGGTAGAAGCAGAGGTTGTATTCAGCTGGTTATCTCCTGTTCGGGCAAAGTGGTAGTGGTGGCTGTGGGAGGCTCCACCCACCCAATGCGTGAGCACTGCCCATGCTCAGAAGGTGAGCATGCACACATTTGCAAACTGGTAGGGAAGGTAAATGAATCCCACCTCTGGGTAGAAGATAGAGAGGTAGAGATCAAAGACAGAGATAGAGATAGATAGAAAAAAAGATGATAGAGATAGATAGATGATAGATAGATAAATGGATGATAGAAAAAGAAAAGAGAGAGAGAGAGCAATATGAGAGAGAGAACCCTAATCACACAGTGTGACTCAATTTATTCTAAGTTCTAAAAACCAGTCTATGCTTTAATACTGAATCTTGCAGAATGAGATTGTTGAGAATAACAATAGCAATAGCACTTAGACTTATATACTACTTCACAGTGCCTTACAGCCCTCTCTAAGCATTTTACAGAGTCAACATATTGCCCCCAACAATCTGGGTCCTCATTTTACCAACTTCAGAAGGATGGAAGGCTGAGTCAACCTTGAGCTGCTCAGAATTGAACTCTTGGAGTGAGCAGTGAGTTAGCTCTGCAGTGCTGCATTCTAACCACTGTGCCACCATGGCGGATAAACTATGGCCAATAAACTTAATAACTTAAATGGAGACGACAGAAAAAAGAGGGCAGGACTCTTAAGAAAGTAAAAAAAAAAAAAAAGCCTTACAGGATGTTGTACTTTCTTTATATTTCTAAAACTGGGTGTCTTAGGATTTCATTTAGTGGCCTACAATATCTGATTGGTCATCTTCCCCAGATGTGCCAGAGACCAGCTCCACATCCTCCTCTGAATTAGCATCTGAGGTGGCATCTGGAGAAGGTTTATCCAGGAAGACCATGACACTACCTGTTCTTTCTATGCTTATATTCATCCAATGACTTTAAGCTTAGGACATTTGAAGTAAGAGAATCTGTATCAAAAGTCATTTTTTCATTCCAAAACTTGGGATCATTACATTTGTATTTGTAATTTCCTACAATTTGTATTGCCCTGTAAACATCTTTTTTTTTTAGCTCATCCTCAGATGCCTTCAAATTTCCCTAATTTGTCTTTCAGTTCAGATTTTCAATGTATTGTCACACGGTGACAGACATTGGTGACATTATTTTCTACTTAATATTTGTCCATTACAGATTCTTATCCGCAAAAATTTTCCTAGAGGAAATGTCTTATTTGAGATAATCTGAGGAATAAAATGAGTGGGTAGGCTCATTGCATGGGGAAGATGTGGTGAGATATTAACAAATGATAGGGAGTGGAGAGTACTTGCATATCATCAACTTCTACTTTGCTTTAGTCTTTTTCCCCTCCCTTCCCCCCAAACCTCCCAAACTTGTTTAAACAAATCTAAGCAGAGCAATTGATAAAAGGAGGGCATAGGGATATAAAGTGATGGTTAAAGAGCATCCGGTTATCATGAGTGAATTTAAATATCTAAAACTGAACCAATTGTGTGCAAAACTCTTGAAGGAACTCATAGATGTCTATCTTGATCTCTGAGAAATTATAGAGGATGGGAATTTTGCCAGATGCTAAAGTGTCATGTTAAATCAATCTGATCACTTTAAAAAATAATAATAAAGTGGCCAGCTTAGTTGAGCATAAAAAATGAAGGGGACACATTGTACCTTGACTGCAGCAAAGTACTTGACAAATTATTTTAAGAGAATCTGATAACAGTGATGGCAAAATGTGGGCTGGACTATGTTAGCATCCTATGGATATAGAGGACACTCAACAAATATACGTCCATGGTTTTGTATAAATCAGGTAGAAAGAATCAAGTCCCATACCTGTAATGGTATGTGAGAATGGTTTTGGGAGATTGGGGGAGGGTGGGGAGGAAGAGCCACAACTAGGGAACAGTTACCTCACAAAAGGAATATAGGCATGGCAAACATTTCAGACGGGATCCCCTCTTGTTTCTTGATCTGTAAAAGTGATGGGGTAAAATGTACTTTCAGACTTCAAAGGTTCTGTTAATGTCATCTTACTGTATGTATGTATGTATGTATGTATGTATGTATGTATGTATGTACGTACATACAAACAAACACAAACATACATACTACCTTAAAATGGCTTCTACTGTACAGCGCAGTGGAGTTGCCATGGTAACAGCTTCCCAGTACTCCACAAGGGGGCTCCCTCTCCTAAGGGGAAAAATCCAACATCAGAAATTATGCTTCTGGGGGCACAGGGAAAACATTTTTAACTAATTTAATTGTTGCCGAAATCAGGGCTCAGGAAGAAGTGGTTCTTGCCATTGCCTCTTCAGGAATTGCGGCGACATTCATGGAAGGAGGAAGGACAGCCCACTCCGCACTTACATTGCCACTTGACATTGCCATTCCTGTCTAATACAGGATTGGGATAAATAAATACCCAGGCAGGAAACCTAGCATATTAGATGCCAGATTATTAGCTAGTGTAACAATAAAGTAGAAATAATTCATTTTATCTAATATGCTGTGTTTCCTGTCTGATCTACCTCATAAGGCTCATAATACTATACAATTAAACACCATTAAACAACATCTTCCTATCAGAGTTCCTTGGGAAAGATTAATTAGATGGTTAAAAATCTAAACTACTGGCTGATTTTGTGACCAACCATAATAATTTGATTAAATGGAATAATTGGTATAAATGGAGCTTATTGAATGTACAGGAGACAAAACATGAATATCAAAATAACACAATGAAAACAGAAACAGAATGCTGGCAAAAAAAGCATTACATAGTAAATTGCCACAAAACTTTGACAGGAAGGTGGATAAGATTAAACCTTATAGGCAATGGCTTATAACTGGAATATTTAAAAGAAAAAAGAACAAGAAAAGAAGACTTTGGCTGTCCAAGAGCAAGCTTTTTAAATTAATGCAATCAAGGACCAAATTGAAAAATCATTAAATGCAGATAGTCCAAAGAAGCTGAAGAAACAGTAGATCATATACAGCTGATACATGAAGATTTCACAAACTGATCATAAGCAACAATGTAATGGCCTCCAAAATAATTCATTGGAACATCTATAAAAATATCAAGTCTCAGTAATGAAAAATTGGTGGGAACATAAGAATTGAAAAAGTAGTTGAAAATAAGTGGGTTAAAAGAATGGATGAAAACTGGTAAAGTCTTGGCTAACAGCACATCAGATTTAAATTGTGGTTGAAAAGATCAAAGTGTGGATAATTGTGTTAATACCCAGGGATAATAGAATACCAAAGAATTGGAGAAGATCAGAATGACAAAATTTCCATCTATTAATTATAGAAGACTACACTGCTTGGATCTGAACATATACCATGCTGATATATTAGGATATTCTATGTTCTTGGGAAGAACTAAGATTTGTGTTAAGGACATCAAAAGCTAAAAAACTGGCAGCTATGATTTCACTTTGTTATGTATATAGTAATCATAATCTGCTTATCCTAGGTTTTTAGGAAGAACTCAATAGGTGATAAAATGCCAAATCCAGTCTCAACATCTGTCTGATTGTGCGAGTAACAAAAATAAGAAATCTGTAAGAATCAGCAACTATGCCATGTAATCCAGGCATATAAAATCTCATTCAATTGAGGTTATGAATGGGGCCAAGAATTTATTACAGCCACTCGAATGACCAAGCCATGCCTTCTCTGGCTTTAGGACACTGAAGAATCAGGAGCCAACTGAAAATTAACTTTGACCAAAATTCAATAGATCAATGGATCAGCACCTACTGGAATGAAATATAGTTTGAAAATGAGACACTATATGCTGTGTCTCATTCTCCATTCACATAATAAGGTTTGCTTTATCAGATGTAGTGTGCTTTGAAATGAATATTTTGAAAGAGAATTAACAATAATAGTCAAAATATCATTTAAATGTTATATTTGCACATTTATTTTTAAATACCTTAAAAATAGAGGAAAATTGTCTTATGAATGAGTGCATTCCGAAGCAAAACAAAATGGAAAGAAACAATTTTGTTTGGCCCTGCGACTAATGGGATGTATTATTCTAGGAATAGGAGCTATTCAATTCAAAACTATTTAGTTTCCCATCTCAGTGGTACAATACAATTCCACAAACTGCTAGTATACAGAGGGAGCAAAAGGCCAGCCAATTCCAAAGTAAAATTAGAACTGATTCCCCAGTTTAAATTCAATCCACCATTTATTAAAATATTTTTCAGCCAATTTGAGTAATTAAACTTATTATGCCTAATAACTTAATTAGCATAAACACAGCTAATGTAATCTCATAATTGAGCGCTGCAATTACAATATGGAATGATTATGAAAATTATTGGGGGAGTTGGGGGTGGGTAACATGATTATTGTCTAATCTGGTCCCAATCCTGCCAATACAGTTCATAATTTCTCACTGTAAATTAAAATATTTCATTTTCAAATGTATTAATTTCAACTAGCGCTATTCCAAAACAATGTTTTGTATTTTGATTTTAACCATTCTCACGCATCATTGTAGAAAAAACCAAACCGTTGGTGGGATTATTATAAGAGGCTTGCGGAATGCTTGCCCTTATCATACTGAGGAATGTGCATAATTATTCTACCCTTGATTGTGCAATCATGCAATCACTGTTTGGATGCAGTTACAGTTGTAAAGTGTAAGAACAGATTGCAAGTGACTTTGTTCAGCATTGGCGTAGCTTCATACTGTCACTAAACGAATGGTTCTATGTCAAGGACTACTTATCTGTAGTTCAAACTCTACTTCAACCTGGGCTCCTTCCAAAGATGCAACAAACAATGTATGCTGAATCTTCAAAGCAGCCGTGCACATTTCAGAGCACAAAGCACTTGCGTAAGTCAATAAAATTGATTTGATGTGACCTGGATGGCTTGCTTCTGCCTTTTCTTCGCCTGTGCCCCTGCTGATTTCCTCTTGTACAGCCATGGCTTCATTGTGTTCAAACATTGTGGTCACAGCGACATTGTAGTTGGCTAAGAAAGCGGTGGCATACGAAAGAATCTGTGTTCTCCTGAGGCAGATACAATTTCTAGCACACCTGCCTGGGTCTCCAGCAGACTTTCTCCTCCCAGTGATCAAACAGAAAGAGAGAAAGGTAAACACCTTTCCACCTCCCTATTCCTTTCTACAGGGTCAGAGCGCAACTTAGCTTATGAACATCCTTCTTTCCTTCCTTCCAATCCTATCTCAACAGAACCAGATTCTCCCTTTCCTACTCGGTCATCATGCACATCCCCAGTGTGAATCTGTGCACCAGAACAGCCAAGAAACAGGCACAGGTCCTCCAAACACTAGATATATTTTATTTATTTAAGAAAATCGAATGACTGCCCACCTCACTTTCTATGGCAGTGATGGTGAACCTTTTCGGCACTGAGTGCCCAAATTGGAATGAACATGCATGTATGCATGTGCGTGCACTGGAGCACTGGAAACCCAAAGACCAGCTGGCTGGCATGTGCAGGCTAGTTTTGGGCCATTTTTCGGGCAGTTTTCATGCCATTTTTGAGCCGTTTTGGGGGGCATTTTTCAGCTCTTTTCAGGTCCTTTTTCAGCTTTTTGGGGGTCAAAAATAACCAAATGAGCAGCTGGTGATGGCACACATGCCCACAGAGAGGACTCTGCATGCCACCTCTTGCATGGATGTCATAGGGTCGCCACAGAAGCAGCTTTATGACTTTAGAGTTACCTTCCCTGGATTCACCAAAATCACTCCCCATTTTAAAAGCTTGCAGGATGAGTAGGGGGGTTGGTTAGTGCTAAGAAATTGGATGCATCAATAATTCCTCTGCTTAAAAGATTTACTATCCAAACAAAATTAAATGACCAAATCTTGGAATCTGGGACTTGTATTGAGCTGTATGTGACTTGAGGCTGAAATCAAACTTGTAAAATAAACCCAGGCTGATTGTGTTAGCATTGTGTTGAATTGCCTGGATACTAACATCAGGTGACAATTGTGTTTGTCTTTCCTCCTAATCAAAAACCCTCTACACCTTTTGTACAGGCTGCAGTAGCTATATTACTGTACAAAAGAGAGAGAGAGAGAGCTTACAGTATGTCAGGGAAGTGTTCATCTTAAAAGCCTACACTGGAAAAATTAGTGTTAGAAGGAATGATTGTGGAGGAAATTAGCATTTAAAATAAGTTCCCAGGCATTTTATATTAAAAGCTACATAAATCAGGGGACTGGGTGTCCAAAGCAATTTACAAATATAAATGAATACAGATTGTTTCTGTGGATTAAAAGGAAGGGGGGGAAACATTAAAAAGCCCAGCGGAGTGAATTACTTCCCTTCTAATGCAAGCATAAAAAAAGGTCCAGGTTTTTATTGGCTTGCACATATCCTGTGCTGAAACCTTGTTCTGAGTACAAAAAGTTCTCAATATAAGAACAGAGCAGCATCATTATTTTGGCCAACTAAATAAATACCCTGACTTCAACTAGATTCTCCTCTAGATCTCATTATAGATTGTTATATTTTCAGCAAAAAACACACACTCTTGTCTTCCTGAACAACGACAACTACAATTTCTTGAACAACAACTCCTATCTTCCTGCCTTCCAGAATGGTACAATACATTGTACATCTGTACTCACAATCTGAGATCAGTCCATCTTCCATCTTCTTGAAAGTTTTTTTTTTTTTTTTTAACCTGATAAACTCACTTTATATTGAGAACACTTCTTGTTAGTCATTAAAGTGCACTTTTGCAACACATACCTTGGGTGCTCTTCACTCTCTCAGTAGAATTTTTCTGGTAGCTTTTAGTTTTCAAGCTCCACACAAAGACCTTATAGCTTCTTTCTCTGGTATTATATATGTTGGAGTGATGCCATTCTGTCTAGCATTAGTCATGGTCAGAATAAATTAGCCTATTATTAAACTGATCTGTAACAGTCTAAAACAGGGGTGTCAAACTGGTGTCCTGCAGGCCAGATGACTTGTGTGCAGGCCACATCCACCCCGGCTGCACAAAGGCAAAAAACATCATGATACGTCACATGACACAATCAAGTATGACACCCGTGGTCTACAATATATTGTACAACAATATATAGTTGTTGATCAATACTCTGCCCTAAATTAAGAAGCATTCAGTCCATTCATGCATTTAAAAAAAAAAGATTAAAAAATTGACTTTGGATTCTGCTGAACATTTTAAATATTGTAGTTGTATGTATGTATGTATGTATGTATGTATGTATGTATGTATGTATGTATGTATATATATTCAAATTCTTGCAGTATACTGGCTTAGCAGAAGCAGTATCCTTGAATCATGGCCTGGAAGGCTTCCACATTCACCATTGGTTAGCAAGAAGGCTGACAATGACTGAAGAACAGTGATTTCTGGGCCTGGGATGTTTGAAATCAATACCCATAACTCTCAACTGTAGCAGATACAGTGGTGGGATTCAGCCAGTTCGCACCTATTTGGGAGAACTGGTTGCTAACTTTCTAAGCAGTTCAGAGAACCGGTTGTGGGAAGAAATCTCATTTTGTTTGTTTCCCACTTTACAGGGCTAATCCTGTAAGGAAGGCAGGAAGGAAACATTCTGAAGTTGTTTCTAACCTAATCTTTATTGCCTTGCTTATAGAAACTGCCTCTCCAGTTAACCCTTATTATATTGTAACAGCTAAGGTGAAGCGCCCATCAATGTGAGTGATGTTGAGTTGGCCATGCCTACCCAGTCACATGACTACCGAGCCCCGCCTACACAGCTGTTCATTAAGACAGAGAACTGGTTGTTAAATTTAACTAATTTAAATTTGAATCCCACCACTGAGCAGATACATTGGGAACTAGAATTTCTCAGGGCAATGATTCTGGAAATGTAAATGTTAAGTCCTCAACTTGTGACTGGTCCTAGACTTATGACTGGCCGCAAGTCCTTGACTTACATCTGACAGCCGGCAACTGCTCAGCCATGCCTGATTGGCTAAGGTGTGACTTGCTGAGCACAGGCTGTTTGCACCATTTCCATTGGTCGTCCATGTTTACGTCAGCGGCTGTCTTAGTACAATATAGTGACAAGCTACCGCTGATGTTAGCATGTGATGCCTCCCCTTTCAGTGAGGGGGCTGTTCTGAGCCATGTTCTCCCAAATGGCTCAGAAGCCCCCATAGCTTTTTATTCCTGGACATTCTCCTCTGCCGAGAGGAACTATAGCCAGATTGGCAAGGAGGCTCTGCTGCTGTGTCTGGGATTAAAAAGTTCTACCTTTACAGAGGACACTTTACTTTATTTATTACTTCATTTACTGACCACAAGCCTCTCCTTGGGCTTCTGGCTGGTGACCGTCCTACCCCAGCCAGTCCATCTCGCCGCATGTCTTGCTGGACTGAGTTCCTTGCAGCATATACATATATGCTGCAGGACCATCCAGGCAAGCATATGGGGCATGCCAATGCTCCTAGCCGCTGTCCGCTTCCTGTCACTGACCATACCCCTGTTCCCTCTTCCTCTGTCCTGTCATTGCTGATTTGAACCTTTCCCTGTCTTTATCCGCTGTAGCTGCCCATTCCCTTGCTGACCCCATGCTGTCCCAGGTGTTCACTTGGGTACAGACGGGGTGGCCTTTGGGCAGGGTTGGGGAGCCCTTCCGCCCTTTCAAGACCTGCCAGCTAGAGCTCTCCCTCCACAGCAGGTGCTTGCTTTGGGGTGACAGGGTGATTATTCCTCCCTCCTTGCACCATGAGGTGCTAGACTGTCTCCATCAGGGCCACCCAGGCATAGCTTGCATGAAAGCTCTGGCTTGCAGCTATGTCTGGTGGCCCAAGATGGATGGCAAGATAGCTACCTGGGTCGGCCATTGCATACCCTGCCAACTCTCCCACCCTGCCCCTCCAGCTGTTCCCATTAGAGACTGGGAGGTTTCTAGAGGACCCAGGTCTAGGGTCCATTTGGATTTCATGGGCCCCCTTCACGGTCAGAATTTCATGGTGATCGTGGATGCCTACTCCTGTTGGGTGGAACTCCTGCTCATGGCATCTACCACTGCAGAGTCCACTATACTGGCATTGGGCGGGTGTTCGCCATGCATGGGTTGCTGGACATAGTTATGACTGACTATGGGCCTCAATTCACCACCACATCTTTCCAGGATTTCCTGACCGGGCAAGGGATCCACCATGCCCCAACAGCCCCCTACCATCCTGCTTGCAATGGCCGAGTGGAACAAGCAGTCTGCTCAGCCAAAGAAGCGTTGGGGTGCATGGATCGGGGGGAATGGCTGGACAAGGTGGCTGCTTATTTCCTTGGCCAGCACTCCATCCCATGTCCCCGGTCCAACAAAAGCCCCACAAAGCTGCTGATAGGCCACCGTTTGCGAACCACCATAGACAGGCTGCACCCTCTTTATAATGCCATGCAGTCTTGTGATCTGGGGATGCCTCCATGCCTCTTTGAGGAGGGGGACCTGGTCTTTGCCAGGAGTTTCTCAGAGGATCCAAGGTGGGTGCCTGCCACCATCACCAAAGTAACTGGTCCCTGTTCTTATAGGGTCAGACTTCCTGATGGCAGCGAGTGGCAGCGCCACTTGGATCAACTAAGGCACTACCTACCCACCGAGGCCTTCTCCCAACCAGGCCTCTCCTGCCCAGCTACGACCTCCTGGCAGCCTACCCAGGCACCTCCTCAATCCGTCATGACACCGTTTCCGCATCAACCCACCAAGCTCTTCTATCAATCAGGCCTCTCCTGCCTGGCCACCACCTTCGGGCAGCCTGCCCAAGAACCTCCTCATGCCGTTCCATCGCCGCTAGTTCACCTACCTGTTCCAAGCTTGCCATCTCCATTGGTAGGCCTCCTCCGTTGGGGAGAAGCTACTACAGGGACGACCTTCCTCGCCGACCGCTCCTCTGCAACTGCGTCTTTCTGGGCGGGTCCGGCGCCACCCCGCCTATCTAAGTGAGTACGCATGCGCTCTCACCGCGCATGTGTACCCGCTGGGAGGAAGGGGTGTTAAGTCCTCGACTTGCTACCGGTCCTAGGTCCGTGACTTACGACTGGCCGCAAGTCCTGGACTTACATCTGACAGCCGGCAACTGCTCAGCTGCACCTGATTGGCTAAGGCATGGCTGGCTGAGCGCGGGCTGTTTGCACCTTTTCCATTGGTCACCCTGTTTGTCAGCTTGCATATAAATAGCTGTCAAGCAGGTCAAGGGGCTGAACTCTGTACATAGTTATTCTGGTTAGCTGTTCTTTTGAAATAAAGCTATTCTACTTACCTCAGCCGTTTCACGTTTCTTCAATCAGTCCAGCATCCAATAGTAAATAACCAACTACTACCTAGCCCAAAATATTGCAAGTATAAAGCATGGTTTCTCTTGTGTGAGGTTTGCACAACCTTAGAAGAGTTTCCAATTTAGTCTTATTGAGGGGAAACTAGTAGTTTATTCACATATTCCATTAAGATACTAAATGGTTTGTTTCCTTTAGTTTGTTTAAGTGATTTGGTTTTTTTTTGAGGGGGGGATTAAATATGGAGTCATTGTTTCTGAATGATTATTTCTGGTTTAGGCTCAGGTGTGAAACAAAATATTTTGATTTGCTTAAAAAGCCATAGTAAAAGCAAACCATTGTTTAATATGATGTGTAATTCCACTACCTTATTTGAATCTATTAACTTTCTCTCTCTTATTCAATGGAGCATTTTTTTTTCTTAAGAAGGGAAACTGACATAATAGGAAAAGGACTCAATAAGGAAAGGGAGGACATTTGCACTGCTGATGTGCCTTTGAGTAGACTACCTTTCTCCAAACTTAGATGACAAACTTACTGGATTTTTCAGAGTATAAGACACACTTAAAAAAAAAAAGAGGGTGAAAATATTGGTGTGTGAATACACTGAATACATACTTTTTGCCTCCCGAACCCTCCCCCCCCCTTTGCAAAAGTGGATGTGCAGAGGGTTTGGGAGGCTTGCAAAGTGCTCCTAAGGGCTGGAGAGGGCAAAAAAAAAAAAAAAAAGAATACAAAATGGGCCAGTTTTGCCCCTCCAGCCCTAGGAGCATTCTACAAGCCTCCCAAAGCTGTTGCATATCCCCCCCCTTTTTTTTGCAAAAAAGGGCCTGTTTCTGCAAAAAATGGGCCTTTTTTTGCTCCTTTTGCCTCCATCCCCAGTCCCAAGAAGCACTCTATAAGCCTCCCAAAATTCTGCATGCCCCCCTTTTTTTTGCAAAAAAAAAGGTGTGCAGAGGGTTGGGGAGGCCTGCAGAGTACAAAAACTTAAAAAAAAACCCTCTTCAAAATCATGGTGAGTCTTATACTTCAGTGCCTCTTATAGTCTGAAAAATACGGTAGTTAGGGACAAGCAAGAAAATATAGTATCTGCTTGGAAATAAAACAATAGAGCCAATAAATATTTTGACTGGGTAGCTTAAGGCAGTGTTTCTCAAGCTTGGCAACTTTTATGATGTGCAAACTTCAACTTCCAGAATTCCCAAGCCATAATGGGGGAAGTGTGGGAATTGTGGTCCATCTTCAAAAGTTGCCCAGTTTTGAAAAAAAAACAAAAAAAAAACACTTCACTAAGGTAATTGTCCCACAACTTGAGGCCCACCAGCAGATATGTTGACATTCAACTTCCTTGGCAGTGAGAGATGCTTTGAGTAGCAGTTTCAACACATCTGGAAGATGCTAAATTGGAGAAAGTTGCAACATGGCTATCCTTTTAGAATATATTGCCTTCATGTGTTATCTTGCATGTTCGTTCTTGAATTATAATAATGATCTTGGCCCTGTGGTAATGTTTCTTCTGCTGGATGCAGGGTGAAACCAAGATTCTGAAGTTGAAGAATCTTCGACCTCAGGACTACGCCAATTACAGCTGCATTGCATCCGTCAGGAACGTCTGCAATATTTCTGACAAAATGGTGTCATTCCGTCTTTCCAACAAAACAGGTATTTGGGGCCTTTTTTCCCCCTCTTCTGTGTACTGAACCTTTTTTGGGAGGAGGGTGATGTAAAAAATAATAATAAATGACACTGGCATATCTCTGTTGCATTGCATTTTCCATGCTACAGACTGGTTCTTATTCAGTCATTTGTATTGAATATACAATAATGGCAATACTATAATAATAGTAATATGTCGGGACTGGGGCCCTGACTATGCTAACAGCTGTTGAATCTGACATCTTCCTCAGTTGCTGTATATTTTACCTTTTGATTTACGATGAGAAATTGTTTTTAATTTATTTTAAGACTGTTCACTGCCCAGAATCACTTATTGAAATGAGCATCCATACAAATTGAATGAGTAAATAAAATACTGTGCACTTTAATAAACTTCTGAAGTGTGTTATTATTGTAAGATATCTTAACTATTTTTCCCCCTGCTACCTTTTCTACTGCTACCTATTCATTCTCTATCTCAGTGTTCCTTAACCTTGGCAACTTTCAGTTGTGTGGACATCATTTCCCAGCATTATCCAGCCAATATGCTGTACCTATCATTCATTCATCTGTACCTGACTTTGTTCACATTTCCTTTTAGAGGATGGAGCCATCTAATGCCATTACAACTGTCTCTGTATGCAATCAGGATTATAGTTAATTGTCTTTTTCAAACATGATTTTAGGACAGATATTAGGATTGTTTACAAATGCCTGAGATGGGAAGGAATGGGATGCAATGGGATCAGACAGAAATCTAAGATGATGATCAAGATGTCAACCCATAAAGCATGTGCATGCCTGTTATAAGTTGCCATGGTGAGGAAAGGGGGGACGCATTCCACACATACCTTCACTAGAATTGGATCTCAGATTACTATACCAGGCTTGAGAGGCATGCACATCGTTGAGAATGTGATTTATGACACAGACTGAGGGGAGGGAAGAAACGGGGGCAAAGTTCAGCCATAATTTAAATGTAGTCAGATCTGACTGCAATGGAGTATTGGAAAATGGTGTTCTTAATAAATGACTGGATTTCTTTTGAAACTTGGCTCGAGGCTCATGAATTAATTAGGGCATCTTTTGGAAACCTGATAGACAGACAGATCTGACCTCATTTAAAGGGGAGTTTCTACAATGTCCCTCTCTTGTGAAAAATCATTCTTGTGATGTCTTTCCCCTAAGAAGCAACATGTGCTGACATAACTCTGAGCCCTGATGATGCAGTGGTTAGATTGCAAGCTTACTCTGCCCACAGTCTAGAGTTCAATCCTGATGCAGATTGAGGTTGATTCAGCCTTCCATCTTTCCATGGGTCGATAAAATATGAATCCAGATTCATGGGGGCAATATGATGATATTGTAAACTGCTCAAAAGCGCTATAAAGCACCGTGGAGTGGTATATAAGTCTAAATGATACTTCTATTTTTCTCTTCATGTTTCAGTTGATCCCAAAATTGTAGGTGCTCCATGATTGAAGATTTTCAAGAAAATATTGGACAATCCCTTGTCCAGCATGGCATAAGGACTCCTGTTTGGGGCAGGAAGTTGGAGTGTAAGACCTTAAAGGTCACTTTCAGCCCTTTGCAGATAATCTTTCCTTCCTTCCTTCCTTCCTTCCTTCCTTCCTTCCTTCCTTCCTTCCTTCCTTCCTTCCTTTCTTACTTACTTACTTTCTTTCTTTTGGACAAACTGGTCTGCTAAAGCTGGGGATAACAGGATTTATTTGCTACAAGGCAGAAAAATAATGTATCTTCTTGCTTAGTATTAAGTTTATCATTTAGTTTTCACCTGAAAATTAATCTGTAAACATTTGACTAAATAATTGCTGTATATGGTATGTACCAACTAAAAATTAAATTCAATTACATTTCCCTCAGAGGAGGAATTCAAGAGGTACCAAACAAAAGTGTGCTTGCTAGATATTATTGTAGAATCTTCCTGACTAATGGATAAATTGTGGTGTAAATAATTAAATCAAGTCTGCTTGACTAGTGGTTTAAATTACCCTGATTTGTTATGGTAGTTGTTGCTATTTAGTTCAATTGTATTACATGTTCTGTCTTCTTAAGTTTCTATGTTTGTAGTAAGTTGATATGAAAATAGCTTTTTCTTACCATTCCTATCAACATCAACATCACCACCACTAAGCTATTGCTAGCAGCTCTTCAGGGTCCAGCCAGAAGTAAATGTCTATGGAGATTGTCAGTCATCCAGGTCATGGTTTATTTTGTTTATTTATTTTAACAAGCATTTATAAGATAATAGATATAAATATGATTATGAATACAGGAAATGGATACAAATAAGTGGGGAAAGTAGGACAGTGACAGTAGGCACACTGATGTGCTTAAGCACACACCCTTATAGAGCTCTTAGGAATGGGGTGAAGCCAACAGTAGACAGTCTGTTAAAGTTTTTGGGGTTTGGGGAAGAAACCACAGAGTCAGGTAGTGCATTCCAGGCATTGACCACTCGTCAATGAAGTCGTATTTTCTGCAATTACGTTTGAAGTGGTTTACCTTAAGTTTGTTGTGTATTATTGTGGTTGAAACTGAAGTAATCATTGACAGGTAGGACATTGTTGCAGATAATTTTGTGTATTACGCTAAGGTCAGACTGAAGGCGGTGTAGTTCTAAGTTGTCTAAGCCCAAAATTTCAAGTTTGTGGCATAAGGTATTCTGAAGGAATGGATGACTCTTCTCGTGAAATATCTCTGGACTTGTTAGATTGTATTAATGCCTGATATGCAGTGTGAGTTCCAAAGAGATGAGCTGTATTCGAGAATAGGTCTAGAAAAGGTTTTATATGCCCTAGTTTGCAATACAATTTTACCGGAGAAGAAGCTTCACAAAGGTGCTTTTTTCTAGAGCTAACCAAACTTTTTGTTGTTGTTGTTTTTTTAAGACATTTCGCTTTTCATCCAAGAAGCTTCTTCAGTCCAGAAGTAAAAGTGATACTGTGGTGCATGCAGTGTCCCTTGAGATGGCTTTGATTCAGACCACATAGGGTCCTGAATAACAAACTTTAAATAACCTAATTGGCAAATTCATCTCACCTTCCCCAGCTCTTTATTGTAATCCATCCTGAGTTAATTGATACAGAATATTTTCTTTGGAAAAAAAAATGGGATGTTCAAAACATGAATCATTAGCCAAACTTACCAGATGCTCCCTTCCACCAACCCCTCCCATCTTCTGTGTTAAAAAGTTCCTTCCATTTCGTTCAAGGAAAAAGAGGGACATTTTGTTAACAAGCGATTATTAGGTTGAATTTATTCTGGGTTAAATAAAAGTACATTTTGTTTTGGGATGGATTGAACTCCTTATTTGATAAACATGTTGATTTTGAAGTGACAGTACAAAAATTGGTTTCTCATTGGCTTTGAGGTGTGGGGTTTTTTTGTTTTTGTTTTTTTGTAACCTTCCCAATTTGGTGTACATACCTTGATTTTTCTAGTACCATCTTTAAAATCAGAAATCTATAAATGTCAACACTTTTAGAAGAGAATGGCCATCTGGTTACCAACTGACATAAATGCTGAAAAGGCCCCCAAAATAACTAAAAAAGGAGGCTGCCAGGAGAAAAGTTTTATGAGTTTCCTACTTTGTGCCTAAGGTGAGATTTGGAAGATTATCTGGATTTTGCATAGTACAGATTGCATATTGGCTTTGCCAGAAAATTATTCCCTCTGGATTTCTTTGTAGCCTTAGAAAAACAAAGGTATTGTATGAAATCTTCCAACTTACAAAAATCCACCCAGGATCTAAAGCTAGGTTAGGGGGAGAATATGTAACACAAAACCTACCTGATTTATATTTTGGGAACTGATTCCAAGTGACTGAGTATGTAATTCAAATATAGATAGTCAGTCCTCAACATACCACAATTGAGCCCAGAATTTATCTTTCTAAGTGAGAAATTTGTTAAGTGACTTTTGTCCCATTTTACAACTTTTCTTGCCACATTTGTTAAGTGAATCACTACGGTTCTTAAATTAACAGGGTTGTTAAGAGAATCTGATTTCCCCATTGACTTTGCTTGTTAGAAGGTCACAGAAGATAATCACATGACCCCTGGTCACTGCAACCGTCATAAATATGAGCCATTGTGTACGCATAGGCATGTAAATCATGTGACCATGGGGGTACTGCAATGGCCGTAAGTGTGAAAAATTGTCATAAGTCACTTTTTTTTCAGTGCCTTCGTAACTTTGAACAGTCACTAAATGAACTGGTGTAAGTCGAGGACTACCTGTATTCAGCAAAATTACTTAAATCTGATAGATTTATAGGATGCCAAATCCAGTCTCTTAGATGGCATAGAATTAAAACAGCATAAAACAGCATTAGTGGTGAAGATGCTGGCCTAAAACCCAAGAGACTGTGAATTCTAGTCCCACACTAGGCATAAAAGCTGCTGGGTGACTATGGGCCAGTCACTCTATCTCAGCCTGTCCCATTTCACAGGATTGTTATTGTGGGGAAAACAGAATGCAGGATATTTTGTAATGATAAATTTAGTTAGCCACATATTATTTTTTATGGTTTTTTTTACCACTTTAGTATTTTTAGATATTTTTTTTTTGATAGATTAGATATAAATACACACACCAGTGGTGGGTTGCAGGCGGTACGCCCCAATACGGGTATTCTGGTGCCTGCCCGGAGCACGGGGTACCGTTCTGGTACGGTGCTCTGGAGGGCCCACCTGCCCACCCAAGCTCCTTACCTGTATTTGAGCTCTTTGGTGCTTTTGCACATGGAGCGCACGGCGCCTGCGTGGTGCTCCACCAAGCAGCACGGAGGCTCATTGAGGCGTTGGTAGAGGTAAGGAGGCATGCGGGCAATGTGCATGTTCATATGGACACCGGGCCCCATTGCACCGTACCGGTTGCAATGAGATCTGGAACCCACAACAAACAAACAAACACACACACACACACACACACACACACAGACGTGTTTAAAAATTGTGTCGTTTATATTTTTTTAGTTGTTAAAATTATTAATTGTATTTCACCCTTCTTATGGTGGTCTATGACTAAAATAAATATTTGATTGATAGGAAACAGAAGCATTAGGCATGTTCATAGCTTTGAGCTGTGTATATATGAAAAGGCAAGATAAAAACAACAACACAAACAATGCAAAACATGTAGGCAAATATAGCACATTGAGGGGGAAATGTACTTAAATGGCAACTGTCTATTCTACAGTAGTCAGGATCACAAATCACTCTGGCTTCTGGCCTTTTTCAAAAGCTAGAGGTTGGATGTTTATGATCCATTGCGCCAAATAGCTGGCATATATCTTCCCTTTTCAGTTCTTTGATATATAAAAAGCCCCAGTACTCGTTCTATAATGACGTTTCTCTCATATCAGAATTCTGTGATCAGATTTCCAAGAAGCACTGGGGGGGGGGGGGAGTATCTCAATAAACAGCTGCATACACTCATTAACACTATAGAGTTTAAGTATTAAAACATAGAAAAATGGAAAACTTTCTACCCCCCTTTGGGTATTGGATAAAGTTTCTCAATCTTAGCAACTTTAAGAAGTGTGAATTTCAACTCCCACGATTCCCCAGCCAGAATGCTAACTACTGCCTAACTACTGCCCGCTGCCTAACTACCAGAGGTGGTATTCAGCCAGTTTTGACAGGTTCTGGAGAACTGGTAACGGAAGTTTTGAGTAGTTTGGAGAACCGGCTAATAGGCTGGCCCCTCCCCTGCTGCCTCCCAGCTGATCTTCTTTTGTTGCTCTGAACAGGAGAATGGAGCTGGAAAGCAGGTTAGTGGGGTGGGGAGAGAATGGGGATTTTGCAGTAACTTTCCCCCAGGATTGGGGAGGGAATGGGGATTTTGCAGCATCCTTCCCCTGCCAATCCCACAAAGCCACACCACGCCCACATAGCCACGGCCACAGAACTGGTAGTAAAAAAAAATTGAATCCCATCACTGCTAACTACTATTCTTTGGATTTTGTTAAGAGCCAGAATTCACTTCATTTAGCATTCATGTGCCTCTGTTGACCAACAAGGCACATGTGCAAAGAGTCAATCTAGCAAATATGTAATGATTTGTGATAGTGTGGCAGATGTCCCAGTGCCAGCACAATATGCTATTCCTGAAACCCACATATTAAGATTCAGCCTTGATTTGGAAACTCAGAGTAGACTTTTCCTTCTGAATGTTTATCTTAGGCTCATGTCGCAGGGTTCATTTCTAACCTACAGTGTGTCTCACCTTCATCTATCATCTGTCATGTTTCTGCAAATACAAGAATCAGAAAACACATTACTTCCAGGCTTCTTACATTTCAAGGGAGGAAATTTTTTTTGTCTTAAATGGCCTCCTTACCAAAGATTGTATTCCAGTGTATGTCTGCTTCTCTTTTTGCATAGTATGAATACATTTTAATGCTAAATGTCTCTGATGAAAACCACCCACCCATTTTAGTCATTCATATTCTAACCATTAGCAGTATGCTCTTTCTAGAGTATCATAAGTTGCCTGTCTTATTAATACTACAAGCCATAGTAACTCAATGATTAGAATGCAGTATTGCAGGCTAACTCTGCCCAAAGTCTGGAGTTCGATCCTGACTGCCTTCCATCCTTATGAGGTTGGTAAAACGAGGACCCAGATTGTTGGGGGCAATATGCTGACACTGTAAAACACCCAGAGAGTGCTACAAAGCACTATATAAGTCCAAGTACAATTGTCATTGCTATTATTAGCTGCTTCAGAGCAGGGGTGGGTTCTGGCAGTCACTACTGCCGGTTCATTCATGTGTGTGCTGCCCGCCCATGCATGTGCAGTATGATTAAAATTGTTCTGTGCTTGTGCAGAAGCAAAAAAAAAACCCAAAATGATGGTTCCTACAGTGCCGGCGGGAGAATCAGTTCAGGGTATTGGCAGACCTGGGTCACTGTACATAGGCTGCCAAACCACTACTAATTCAGCCGAACCAGTCTGAACCGGTAGGAACCCACCACTGCTTCAGAGGAAGAGTAAGTGGGGAAAAAAATGACTTCCTGGTCAATGGAAGCTAAAAGCAAGTGGTTGCTGCTGTATCTTTGAATGAGCGAATCCTTTCAGAATAATCGCAGAAGAGGTGGGATGCCTAGTTACGTCACAAGTGGATCAGGATTCCAAAGCTGAAGAAGGAAGACCAATGCTAGACCCCTTTTAGAAGGAGGCCCTAAGTCTATACATGATAGAAGAGGTTGCAAAACCAAAGTGGAAAGAGGAAATCTAAAAAAGAGGAAATTTATTGGGAATTTAATTAGGGAAATGAAAATTATGATAATGGGGAATCAGGACAAGGAGGGAAGTATTGGCTTCCTCAAAAAGCACAAAGCAGAGTCCTGGTCCCTACAAAACCCCTTTTTATTAAACAAATGTGAATTCCTCTCAATCACATTCAGCAAGGCCTGGCAAACAGTCTTTCAAAGGAGCAATTATGACTACAGACCTTATCTATCTTGGAAAGCTGCCATGTAAATATTTTCCAAATGAGGTGCTGTGCAAGGAAAGACTGGACACAGAGTCCCTGAGATTCATGGACAGATCTTCACACTCCACGAAAGAACGAATTGTTTCCTGCAAAAGCCCACTCCCCTTTCATTTTCCTTTTATGTCCTATGGGAAGGGCCAGACACCTTCCACCTGTGACTTTACTCCCAAGTCGACCCTGATTTCTGAGTTGTTCTTTCCTTCTGGCAGCTCTGCGCAGGGGCACTCACTGTTCACCTCTGCCGCACTGCTGTCTAAGTCTGTAGGCACCTGATCACTGCCAGACAGCCTCGGCCCTGTCTTTTCCTCCGACATACAGCCCTCATCCAAGCCGTCCTCAGCCTCCAGGACTGGCCCATGCTCCTCCCCAACCTCCTCACTGTCCGACTCTGCTGCCAGCTCTGCTGGCCGCTGGCGGGTCACAACAGGAAGTGAGGAAAACTGGATAGGTATGGGATGTACAGGTAATCCTTGACACAACCACAATTGAGCCCAAAATTTATGTGGCTGTGAGACATTTTAAAATGCAGTTTTCTCCATTTTATGACCTTTCTTGCCACAGTTGTTATGTGGATCACTGCAGTTGTTAAGTTAGTAACACAGTTGTTAAGTAAATTCTACTTCTCCATTGACTTTGCTGGTCAGAAAATCGTAAAAGGGGGGGTCACATGACCCCAGTACACTGCAACTGTCATAGATAGGAGCCATCTGAATTTTGGTCACGTGATCGTGTGGATACTGCACTGGTTGTAAGAGTGAAAAACAATCATGTCACATTTTTGTGCTGTTGTAACTTTGATCAGTCACTAAATGAACCGTTGTAAGTTGAGAACTACCTGCGATCACAAAAGCACTTCATGAAAGGTCCTGAGACTACAAGGGCAGCTTCTAGATGTGAAATGTTTCTTTCTCCTTATCTAAAACATTCCTGGGGTTTTAGAATCTGATGGCTGGGACAGCAAGTTAAATGAATTGACAAAAACGTTTTGTATCCTGGGAAGTAGAAATGGATGCTTCTGACTTACACTGTCTCACCTTGTTGAATTCAGTGTTTGCTTCATTTCAACACATGTACAGATCCCTTTCACAGATAAAGTGAGAGTGTTTTGTAACACGAAGGTTATATGGATAAGACACAATAAAACCACACTTCTTTTAACAAAGTGTATTTGCTTGTTTGTAAAAAGCATTGCCTAATAGTGCTTTTTTATGAATGGGCTATAATGAATACAGATCCTTTTGGTTGATCAACTCGACAGAAACAACAACAAATAATACACTTGTTTGGGTGCAATTCTAGCGTATGCATTTTGAGACACTCTTTTTCTTCTCTGGGTCCCTAGTCTGCAACAATTTTTCCTGTAGCAAACTATTATGTGATGTACACATTTATCCTGTCCTTCCTTCCTTCCTTCCTTCCTTCCTTCCTTCCTTCCTTCCTTCCTCCCTCCCTCCCTCCCTCCCTCCCTCCCTCCCTCCCTCCCTTCCTTGGTGGCATATATTTTTTCTTTGGTTTCTCCTGCATAGACGAGATATCTTAATTTGTGACCATCATCTTATCCTTCCTTAACAGAATGTGTTCTTGAGATGATAGATGTTTTAATTGGATCTTTAGGGTCAGTGGTTCTCAGCTGAGTTCCGCAAGCAAGACCTTTCTGACCCTCTTGCCTCTATTGAGCTTAGCTGTTGTTTCATGTACGGCATAACTCTGGAATGCCTCAAGCAATTTCAAACAAACTTGGTACACAGATGACTTACTCTCTGGAAACAAATACTGTGGGGGGGGAGACATCCTTAACACCCCTTGGGGTGTGTGTTCTGTTAAGATACAGCCTATTGTGCCTTAAAATGGCTTCTACTGTACTGCTGTAAAATGGCTTCTTCTGTACAGTGCAGTGGAGTTGCCTTGGTAATGGCTTCACAGTACTCCAAAGTGGGCTCCCTATGGTAAGGGGGAAAATCCAAAATTAGAAATTACATTTGGACCAGACATTTTCCCCCTACAAACAAATACCCAGGTAACACCAGGTTATCCACTAGTTATTAGTAAAATTTGTTAGTTCAAAAAGGTTCCACTAATCTCTTGTTAACACTTGTTTTGAAAATACAGTGCAGGTGAATTAAATACTTTGTTCTTTTACTCAGATTGCAATTTCTCTTGTGATGTTTATGATCGATGAAAGATTCTGATAGGTTTCTTTAGGATGTGCGATCTCCTGAAAAGTGATGCCTTACATGTACCACAAACAGTCTTTCTCTCTTTGCTATCCAGATTGGAAAAAAAAATTGCCTGGGCTTTCACTCTCTTGATTCAGGATCAAGACATTTTATCAAAATTTTCTTCTTAAAAAAGGGTGGAAGATCATCCACTAGTGATGCTTTAAAGAATTGTTTAATATAGTTTGAGCAATATGTCCATGCAGATGTATGGTTTGTGTATCTGGATGTACAATGAAGACATTATTTCTTCAAGCAACAAGAAGTTGCTTAGCTCTGAAACTCCTTTAATTCTTAGTTAAGGATTTTTTTTAAAAAAAAAAGGATTATTATTTTTAATAAGGAGAATAAAATATATTATTACTAGGGAGAGGAAAAAATAAAAAAATAAAAAAAAATTACTAACATACCCAACCTTTCATTGGTAAGGAAATGTGTCATTTGACAGTTGACCATTGGGTTGGCTCTCTCATTCATATCTGATGTGGTAATCTCCATTTCTCTCAAAAGGAAAATTTTCCTCTCAATACCTGGGATATCCCATTCTTCTTTCAGAGTTCAAGAGAAAATAGGAGAAAGTAAGGGAGATCCTATGTCACAGCCATCTTCAACTAGATTTCACCAAATGTATTGTGATTATAATTTCTAGCATCTTTTAAGAAAAGATGATGTCATGTGAGAATTCAGGGATCCAAAGACATCTTAGAGGTATGGATAAGGATAAGGTATGGATAGAAGTAGTGAAATATCTTTCAAGTATCCACTGGAAAAAGTTTGAATGTTATTTATATATTCATTCCAGCCCTGACATTTCTGCTTCTTTAGCTTTTCAATACTTAATCAATAAAGGCCTCCTTTAATGTAATTTCTTGGGAGTTAAATGTAGCACTTGCATCTTCTGTGCCCTTTTACTGGAGAATCATATTTTCCAAAAACCTATGTACTGTGTGGCTGAGACACTGAGCTTGTCAATCAGAAGGTTGGCAGTTTGGTGGTTCACATCCCTAGTATCGTGCAATGGACTGAGCTCCCATTACTTGTCCCGGCTTCTGTCAACCTAGCAGTCCAAAAGCATGTAAAAATGCAATTAGAAAAATAGGGACAACTTTGATGGGAAAGTAACAGTGTTCTGTGCACCTTCAGCGTTTAGTCATGGCAGGCACATGATCACACAGACATCTTCGGACAGTGCTGGTTCTTCGGCTTTGAAATGGAGATGAGCACCACCCCCTAGAGTCAGGAATGACTAGCACATATGTGTGAGGGGAACCTTTACCTATGTGCTATGTAATAAAATCAGAGGGGAAAAAAAAGAAATAGTGTTTGATGGCTCAGTGCTTAAAGATTAGAAATCTGACAGACTAGATTTGAGACACTAGAGCCAGGCTTTGGGGTGAGCTCCCATTATTTGCCCCAGTTCCTGCCAACTTAGCAGTTCAAAAGTATGAAAATGCAAGTAGATAAATAGGTACCACTTTGGTGGGAAGGTCACAGCATTCCATGTCCCTCAGTGTATAGTCATGCTGGGCACATAGCCACGGAAATATCTTTAGACAATGTTGGCTCCCTCAGCTAAGAAATAGAGATGAGCACCACCCCCAGAGTCAGAAACGACTGGACAAGGGAAACCCTGACTTTTATTTTTTTGCGACTCTGCATCAGAGATGGTGTTCAGTAGGTACTGACCAGTTCTGGAGAACCGGTAGCGGAAATTTTGAGTATTTCAGAGAACCAGTAAGTACCACCTCTGACTGGCCCCCGCCCCCATCTATTCGCTGCCTCCCGAGTCCCAACTTATTGGTAGGAAATGGAGATTTTACAGTATCCTTCCCCTGCCATGCCCACCAAGCCACGCCCACAGAATTGATAGTAAAAAAATTAGAATCCCACCACTGCAGTCTACATCAATGTGTACAATATGTGCAGAGGGAGAGGGGAATGTATCTTTTTAAAGTTTCACTTTTATTTTCATGCAAGATTTTAGTACAAATATTTTCTTTTTTAGAATAGCAGTACACATTTCTGTCTTTTTTAATAAAAAAAATGTACCTTGAGAATAAACATTTGGAAAACACTTAAAAAAAACTAATTATGCTCATCTTGAACACATTAAATGGGAAATGGTATGGAACTGACTTGGAATAACAAGGGCAAAGATGTTACAAATCAAAACCACATTGCTTAGCTGGATTGTACAACCCACTTAATTGACATTTATATGGTGTGATAAGCTTGAATGGATTTATCCCTTTTAGGGATTCTGTCTATGTATCTGGGTTTTTGTTTTTGGTGACCTACCCTATTTTGTGACCTGTTCACATTTGATACTTGGAATATATTCTAATACTGCAGCAAATGGGTTAATTCGACAATCTGGTGTAATGTAATGGTGCCAGCTCAGCTGTTTAGGCCTGCATTTGCTAACATGGCACAAATGCTGTCTCTTGGGTTTTGTTGTGCTGTCGTTCTCTTGACAGTTGCTCATGTAAAAATGAAGCGGGTCCCCACCCTGCCTCTTTTGATTGATGCCCAAGCTCACCCGTAAGCTCTACTGGGGAATCTTTCCAAACCTCTGAGGTCTGTCCACTGCTAAGCTTCCTTCGCTTGATGTGCTGCTTAGCGGATGGCAGGTACTGGAGCGGGGGCAGCTCTTTGGCCTCTGCATACGCTCTGTGTCAGAGGCAATTACTGCTGGCATTAATAAGAGATCTGGTCTTCCGTCTGGCAAGCGAGAGGCATCACACTGGGTCACGAACAACAAGATGCTGTTCTTTTCCCTAACAGGTGCCATTGCTCTTCATTCATGGTGCCCGCCCCGCTTGGGGAAGAATATATGCTGGCCACACATTGAGAAGCAAAAAAATATGAGACAGTGGGCATCCTTCAGAGCTGTTGGACTTTAACTTTAAAGTCTTTAACTAAACTTTAACTAGCTGTTGGACTTTAAGAGCCGAGGTGGCGCAGTGGGTAGAGTGCAGTACTGCAGGCTACTTCAGCTGACTGTTATCTGCAGTTCGGTGGTTCAAATCTCACCAGGCTCAAGGTTGACTCAGCCTTCCATCCTTCCGAGGTGGGTAAAATGAGGACCCGGATTGTTGTTGGGGGCAATTGCTGACTCTGTAAACCGCTTAGAGAGGGCTGAAAGCCCTATGAAGCGGTATATAAGTCTAACTGTTATTGCTATTGCTATTGCTAACTTTCACCATCCCCAAATAACATGGTTTGCAGAAGAAGGCTAGCTTAAGCATACTTCCCACAAAAATGACCTTTGGGAAGCATCGTTAGCCCACAGACTCCTGTGTATAATATGACAGTAAACGTACCAGTCTACTTTACAGGAATGTTGCACAAATGAGACAAAGTGACCATAGTGATTTATTATTATGGTTTGTCACACAGTCAGCCAGACATTCAGAATGGATTTGACGTTTTTGTCCAATTATCAAGTCCTTCCTAAGGGCCTGGGATGGGCAGAAGTGGATTATTGATGCAATTAAAGGTATGGATTTGGCATTTTTATCCACTTATTATGGTATGTCACACAGTCGGCCAGAGGTTTAGATTAGATTTGGCATTTTTGTCTGCCTAACAAGTCCTTCCCAAGGACCTGAGATAGGCAGATGTGGATGTTTGATGGTGTTGCAGGATCTGAGCTCTTTTGAGTCAAGGTACATTTTGCAACTGACTGATGCTGATTTGGTTAATGCCGTTGGTGTTCAGGTGTTGTTCAGACTGGGATTGTACCCAAGGTGCCTATCTCTCTCTCTCTCTCTCTCTCTCTCTCTCTCTCTCTCTCTCTCTCTCTCTCTCTCTCTGTATATATATATATATATATATATATATATATATGTATATATGTATGTATGTGTGTGTGTGTGTGTGTGTGTGTGTGTGTGTGTGTGTGTATATATATATATATATATATATATATATATATATATATATATATATATATATATATATATATATATATATATATATATATATATATATATATATCCTTTGCTGTCTTTTGCCACATTCATTCTGCTTCTGTTTGTACATTCAGCAAACATACTGAATGATTTCATGGAAGGAACTTTAGAGGTCATTTAGTCCAGAATATATTGTAGATGCAAATAGTAGAATTCTCAGTCTGGCAAGACTTTATCTGTAGGTAATGATAATGATGATATTATCCATTCAGTTGTATCCAACTCTCGGCAATCCTGTTGCCCAGGTCTCTCCATGTGATTATTTCTCCGACCTTCAGAGGCCAATTCGAGAGGGGACAAAATCATTCCTGTTACGTCAGGAATTACTGACCCTGAACTGCCGGAAGAACAGGCTTCGGTTGGGAACAGCTTGCAGGCCAGTGAAGAAGAGGGGGAGCAGCTGTCTGCCATAGTTGATCTCAGAGCATGCAGGGCAGAGAAGTGGGGGTCTGCCAAATTGCTTGGGAAAAAGGCCCAGCCCTCTTGATAGGTTGCACAGGGAGCTATTTAGCATAACGGGCAAAGGGAGGTGTTGCTGGAAGCAACATGTATGGGCTGTGGCTATGTGGTCATTTGTGTTTCCTGAGTCGGAATTACTATACCCCATGAGCTAACATGGATGTACTTTCAGTTTTGCCTTAGGGCTTTATGTTTGATTATTGGATTTACTGTTTGAGCAGCGTGCTGTTTGTGTTATGGACTAATTGGCCATTGCCTGAGAAATTAATCTGGACTTGCTTGTTGCTGGCTTTGGTTGGATCAATCATAAAACCAGATGAATACAACTGCTTGGGGAAAACAAATAAAACCCTCCATAAATCACACTGACATGTGAGTGAATGGGGCAACACGCTTCACTTCTTCTGATCTTGCACTACATTCTTGATTTTATATATATATATACTCTGGCTGGTTTCAGCTTTGATAGTATCCAGCCACCATGTTGTTTGGTAGTCTGATTTCCTTTTACGACAAACTAACTCCAAATGTAATTGCTTTCTCCCGTGAATCCCCATGCATGGCATGGCCAAAATAAGTGGCATAGTTTTGTGAATTGTCTTTCTTGTGATATATCTTGTGTTATGTTATCCAGTACTTGCTTATTGATTCATCTTAGCTGTCCACGAAAAATGCAGGACTCTTCTCCAGCATCAGTCTATAGGTATTAAATAATTAGAATTTGGAAGAGCTTGGAAGGTTCACTACATATAATTCTTGGGTTTGGGCTTGCATCAATCTTGCCAAACTAAGGATTCGACAATCTGCATCTACAACATGCTCTGTTAACTATTCTGAAGAACAGCCAGGAGAAGAAGCTGTCTTCATTCTCTTTCTCTCACACATAATATTCAGACTCGCTCCAGAGGCCATTAGATATGTTGTTACTCCTGTCAGCTCTCTTAGCCAGTTGGAGTCAGCAAACCATCGGAAAGCATTTTCGCTTGCACGGTGCCATGTGCTTCCATCGGCAGTCCTGTATAGCAAGTATAAAAAGGTACCATTGACTGAAAGACTCTGTTCCTGTAGCTCAGGAGAGATGGAGATCATTGGTCACATACTCCTTCAATGTTCCTTTTACAGAGGTTTTTTTTTTTTTTTTTTTTTTTAAATGCTTCCAATAGTTGCTAAGTATCCTGGCTGTTCCAACATTGCTTATCTCCAGTGGCTGATTAATGACAAATAGCCCATAACTACAGTGCAGGTGGCTAGAATCTGTGCAGCAGCCTTCGGGATTCGTCGGAAACACGTGTCTAATCCACCATAGCTATTTTATACCACAAATGTGGCAAACCTGCTTATTCCTTTCCCTTTTTAGTATTAAACTGGCTATGGGCCGCACAGTTTATAGATTGTAATTTTAGTGTAGTTAGACCACATATAATTGACAGACTGGATTGTATCATACATTTTAGCTGTTTATTTTTTTATACTAGAATTTTTTATTGTATATTTACAATAAGGATAGTTGATGCGCAAAATATACATTGCAACGCTTATTGCAAAGCCTCTCAACTATCAAACGACAACCCGGCCTTCACGTGGTGCCCCCCGTTCCCACCAATCGGGCTCTGTCGACCCTTGGGACTGGCGTCCCCTTGGGTATATCCAGCTGAAACAGCTTCCATGGATCGCCGTATCCATTACAGTGGCGTCAAATTTCCATGGAAGTCGCCTATACCCACGATGGGTGAAGAGGCGTCAAGTACAAGTACAAGTATATTTACAGAGTGTTTTTATTTGTTCTGGTCTAAGACTGTAATAAATTGAATTGATAATCAATTGAATTGATTGAATACTCAGACTGAATGCACCCCCTCCATCCTGGAAACCCACCTGCTTATATTTAATCTTTCTTTCATTGCATTTGTACCTCACTTTTCACCTCAGAAAAGTGACACACATAAACTACAGGCCGAGCATGAAGCATACAATCATGGCTTCCATCTTGACTTTTTTTTAATCACAGATTTCCCCATGAGCAATCCAGGTGGCAATACGTCAACACAGTTTGTGTTGTCATTAGAGGATTTTGTATCCGACAGTTTCTAAGTGGCTCGGGCCTACTGTTTTTCTTTGATTTCTGTGCCTTTAGTAAGGCCTTTGTGGCTTTGAGGATATATAATGGCATGATTTTGGTTTGTGTGTGTGTGTGTGCATGTTGTCTTCCTGTTTACTTAGTATCAGCTCGACCTCTTAGGCCCTTTGTACATATTTCCTCCCTCCAAGACACGCCATCTATCATTATTCCCCCACAGTTGTTATTTCTGAGTGCTTTGGGATGAAATAGGCACCATGCATTCTTTTTTCTTTACCGTGACCCTCTTTGACCCCCTCCTTCCCCTGACGCACAACAAGCTTTCATCTGAAGCATTCTGAGACCCATTAAACTGAGCAAAGCTGCGGTTTTCAGCTGGGCATCATCTTTTGTTCTTCATGCTTTTGAGCTCTTCTCTGTAGCAATCGAGTGTGTTTGTGGCACAGCATTTTTAGAAAGGGCACATGCCACACAGCGTGGGGGTAGGAAGGTGCCACAATCTAGCCATCCAGAAGAATGTGGCTGTCGGGCATGGGTTGAGGCAGAGCTTCAGAGCTATGTTTCTTCCTAAAGAAAACAACACAATTCAGCCAACAGGCCAACCATGTGAGACAATGCTTGTTCATAATTTGTCACATATTGGGTTTTTCTTGTCTTCTGGTCCCCACACATTATTGTTTATTGCTAAGATGACTGGTCTTACTTTTCATCTATCCGTAACGGCAACAGCAGGCTTGGAAACAAATGGTGAGAGAAGGAGAATGATTCTTCCTCTTCTACTTAGAGAATAGCTATATTAAACTACTGAAGATATTTGCCCCAGCTAGTCATTTCAAGAACTGCAACTTACATGAGCTTTTGTTTTCTTTTTTGCTTCTGGTTTCCATTTTGTTTTCACTGGATTCCAACTACTTTCCTGTGGTTAATCTAATCATGGCCTACTCAGGTAGTCTCATTGGCAGGGTTGCATAACACTGAACTATAGAGTATTTTCATACAAGTGTGATCAAATAGTTTGAAGTTTGATGTGTCCTGTAAAAAACACTGCTGTAAGTTCCATCCTTTTGGCTGTTAAGTCTGAGGACAAAGAAGGGCATATGATTGATCTGTGTGAGTCATTCCAAGAGTTTAATAAATGCTTTAAATAACTGGTTATAGGCATTTCTTTGCTGGTGTATGTTGGAACAGAAGCTGGACAGATATTTCTCCGTGATGCTTTGGGATTGAATTCCTGTGTTGTTCAAGAGTTGAACCATGAGTATGTCCAGGGGGAAGCAACTTGTGTGAGTGACAAAATATGAGCCATGACATTCTTATTTACTTATTTAAAAGATTTATATGTCCACCCATCTTAAAACCAACTCACAACAATACAACCTCATAACTATAAAATCATAAAATAAGAATAAATTACCGGCTCCTCGGTGGTCCTTTTGGGATGCCTCACAGACAGCTCCTGATATCCTCATTCTGTCCCAGAGCTTGGGTAAAAAGCCAGATCTTGATGACCTTCTGGAAGGATAAGCAGGTGAGTACCTGCCAACTCACTGAGATAAAGGTTTTCCATAAGGTATCAGCAGCCTCAGAAAAGGCATGCTTCCAAGATTCCACTAGGTGGCAAAATTATAGAGTAAGAACTTTGAACATGCTTTCCCTACCCCAGTGATGGTGAACCTTTTTGGCACTGAGTAACTGGAATATGGATGTATGAATGTTGGCCAGCTGGTCTTCATATACACCAGAGCACCAGGAACCTGAAAACCAGTGTGCCGGCGCACACATGTCTGGATTTTTCAGGATGTTTTCTAGGCCTTTTTCAGGCCGTTTTTCAGTGCTCCAGCACCTGCAAAGACCAGCTTCGGGCATGCTGGAAACAAGAAGAGTAGCTGGTGATGGCGCACTTGCCCACAGAGAGGACTCTGCATGCCACCTCTGGCACCCATACCATAGCTTCACCATCATGGCTCTACCCTTTCAGACCTGGTAGAACAGGCAGATACTCTCATGGAAGGGCAGTCCCACGTCATGATGTAATGAATGTGCACCCCCTATTTGAGCTGGACAATAGAATAGAGTATTCTTTATTGGCCCAGTGAGGTTGGATACACAAGGACTTTGTCTCCGGTGCATAAGCTCTTAGTGTACATACAAACAACAAAGTAATATAATCATACAATACCGATAGTAGAAGATAATAGACAAGATAAGGAAATAGTAATACAGTCCTACTATTACTACATTATATACATATTAGATTATGTTACTTATTACATTACATGCATACTACATTGTATTACCTACCACATTATTCCATTACATACATACTACATTACATTGTAGGAATGTAGTACTATATAGCAATAGCCTGTACTGTATACCTCCCTATAGTGCTTTACAACATTCTCTGGGTGGTTTACAATGTAAACATTATTTGCATATTGTCTCCAACAATCTGGGTCCTCATTTTACTAACCTTAGAAGGATGGAAGGCTGAATCAACATGAGTCCTATCAGGATCAAACTCCAGGCTGTGGGCAGAGTTTGCCTGCAATACTTTATGTAATTTGCATCTTGATGTCACTGTATGTGCGCAATCAATTCTAACTGGATGTAGAGATCTGTGATTAGACTTCAGTGCTCAACTCGATGATCTTATAATTCTATTAAGTAAGTAAGCAAGTAGAAGAATGTAGGAATTAGGCCTGTGAAGAGGAGGCTGGATTTGCTTCTGCAAGATGCAGTTTGCCTTAACAAGGAACACTGTGTTACAGATGCCTTTTCTGGCTATAGAAATAGTTGGGGGAGTCCTTGGGAGCACTTAAAAGAGAGTAGTAGACTGCTTTTCTTTTAGAAGTAGGGGAGAGTGTTACATTGCTTTTATTTGTTTTATTTATTTCTATTTCATATTTCTAAATCACCCATTTCCCTCAGACTGCCTTTGCTCAACTGTTTTCAATCGAATGCTTTTATTGAATCAAATATCAAAATTGCACAGCCTTAGTAGGAACAGCAGAGTGAGTTCAGGGAAAGAAAATAAAGGCAGTGTAAGGAAATAAATGTTATGAGGAACATGTGAAGGGACTAGAAGCTGAGCCAGTAGCTGGAAAAGAAAGGGAATACAATATCACCTTCAAAAGCCTGAAGGTTTCTCATGTAGGAGAAGGCAAATTCTCCTTCTCACTTGATCCAGAGGACAGGACTAAATTTACTGAGTTCAAGTTACCGAGAAGAAGGATATTGACAATAAGAACAACCTGCCACTGAAACCAATAATCTTGAACAGAAATGTTTCCCCCTTTCTGGAACCTTCAGGACAGGTGAAGGTTGAACCCTGAAAACTACTTTGTACTGGAGTCTCCTTGCTTATAATCTTTTTCTTCCCTAAAGTGTTATTTATTCTTTCATTTTCTATACCGTTCATAGATTTGTATCTGTCTAGGATTTTTCCCCTCTCCTGATCAGTAAATATATGGGAAATGTTATTGAGCTAAAGCATTCACATTCCTTGTGTGCGTGGGAGTGTGGAAGGGGCAAATAGTGGCTCCGAAATATAAATTATGTGGCATTTCTCACAATACAATCATATTGGAGTCAGTGATAGGGCTGTGCACTACATTGGAGAATGGAGAATGGTATGAACATAGTATCTGGTCTGCAATGTGTTTAATCAGCTATATGGGCCTGGGAAATGACATAGCTATCTTAATGAGACAAGTGATATATTTATTTATAAAATGATGAACCGGGACTAATTTATCATTGTGGTTTATTTACAGCCTCTCCTTCAATCAAGCTGTTGGTGGATGATCCCATTGTGGTGAACCCTGGAGAAGCCATCACTTTGGTTTGTGTCACAACAGGTGGTGAGCCACTCCCAACCCTAACCTGGGTAAGATCTGTGGGTACCTTACCTGAGAAGATAATACTGAAAGGTGGGACGTTGACCATCCCTGCTATCAATTCTGATGATGCTGGCACCTATAGCTGCATTGCCAACAACAATGTGGGGAATCCAGCAAAGAAGTCCACCAACATCATTGTCCGAGGTAAGAGTTTTCTACAATTATACTTATACATTGTACAAGTATCATCAGATTAAGCAGCTGTGGGATGATTAAACTGGATTTTTCTATAAAGGTCTTTTATTCTCTTAACATCATGTAATAAATACTTCTATTTTTTTTTAAACTGGAACATATTCATGAGAACAAATATGCTGCTATGTTTTGAGGGATTATTTTTTCCGTTGTTTTTAAAAATGTCTATGTACATAAGAGATATTGTTGATTTCTGCTTACTTATAGAGACACGTTATCTACAGAGAGTTGTTTAGTAGTTTAGTACTGCAAGAAGCTGCCATACAGGTCTACATTTTAATTAGATCGTATCCAGATGGTTCAAATATACTTCACATAAGACTACCCCAGAAAGACTGGTAGATAGTGAAAGATAAAGGGATGATGTGATGCCTGTATGAAAGATCTGTAATTGTTGTCAATTACTTCACAGGAAAAAAATAAATCCATAAATGCTTGAACTGACCATCCAAGGGACCTTTGTTCCTATTTGAATTTGTCTGTATGTTAAAACTTGCAGGGGAGTCTTCTCTGAAATACCCCTATGACAAAATTCTACTTAATGGAAGGCACCTCTTCTGTAAAAATGCACCTTTTTTTTGCTATACTTTTAATTATTAATCATCTTTAGTATTAATTTTAAGGATGATAATATTATTTTTGCTCTTTTTAATGGAAAGGTAGTGTGTAAATTGAATAGGTGTCAGGTTTGGAAGCCATCTTTGTATTGGGCCTCAAGCCCATCACATGTTCAAACATATTCCAGTGTGGGAAATTGGGAGGGGGATTGTGTGGAACATGGGAGATATGTAGCCATAATAACATTCCTTCTCAGAGAGTCAAGGTCATCTTGTCCCTATAACTGGGCTGTCATGGATGGGAGGAATCTTCCTTTGTGACAGTGCCTGATTGGACCATGTGAGGGACATGTGGGTGCCGAGGCAGAGTCTTGAACCTGGAAGCTCTCAGATTCAGGTTTTCCCAGATGTGCCAACTTTATGGCTTCTTTAATAAATTTGAATTTTGAGGAACTCCTAGCCTCAGATTCTTATTTGATGAAGGATGCTGTTTGGAACCCTGACAATAGGTTAATAATATACCCCAGGATCATTTGGGCCATATCATCTGGCAGTAGCCTTCCAAGATTTTAGTATTTTAATAAAACTACTAGAAGATGAAGAAGATTGAAATTTAGATTTTTTTTTACATGAAGAGCATCTATTATGTTGCATCCCTATGGCCAACACATTCCAGATGATATTTTAATTCAAGCCTTCTCTTTATGGAATCTTCCTAGTTTAGTTTAGTTTAGTTTAGTTTAGTTTAGTTTAGTTTAGTTTAGTTTAGTTTAGTTTAGTTTAGTTTAGTTTAGTTTAGTTTAGTTTAGTTTAGTTTAGTTTTATTGAACTTGTATGCCGTCCTATTCCCCGAGGGGACTCGGGGCGGCTAACAAACTAAATAGGGGAAACAAAAAGACAAAAAGACAAATACAAACAGATTAAAAACTCATCAACAGCCGCAACAATTCGAGTGGGGCTGGGAACACATCAGCCCCAGGCCTGCCAGAACAGCCAGGTTTTAACGGCTTTGTGGAAAGCCTGAAGGGTGGCGAGGGTCCGGATCTCCATGGGGAGATCGTTCCAGAGGGCTGGAGCAGCCACAGAGAAGGCCCTCCCCCGGGGGGTCGACAAACAACACTGGCTAGTTGATGGAATCCCGAGGAGGCCTAATCTGTGGGGATCTAATCGGTCGTGAGGAGGTAATTGGCAGAAGGCGGTCTCTCAAGTACCCAAGTCCAATACCATGTAGGGCTTTAAAAGTAATGACTAGCACCTTGAAGTGCATCCGGAGTCAAATAGGCAGCCAGTGCAGCTCGCGGAGGATAGGTGTGACGTGGGTGTACCGAGGTGCACCGACAATCGCTTGCGTGGCTGCATTCTGGACAAGCTGCAGTCTCCGAATGCTCTTCAAGGGCTGCCCCATGTAGAGCGCATTACAGTAGTCCAGTCTTGAAGTCACAAGGGCATGAGTGACTATTCTAAGTGCCTCCCGGTTCAGGTAGGGACGCAATTGGTGCATCAGGTGAACCTGGGCAAATGTCTCCCTGGTCACAGCTGACAAATGATGCTCTAAAGTCAGCTGTGGATCCAGGAGGATTCCCAAATTGCGAACCCTGTCTGAGGGGCGTATAATTTCACCCCCCGCCTGAGAGTTGGAATACAAGGCCAATTATTGGGAGGGAAAAACAGCAGCCACTCGGTCTTGTCGGGATTGAGTGCAAGCTTGTTCACACCCATCCAGACCCTAACAGCCTCCAGGCACTGACACATCACGTCAACCGCTTCACTGAGTTGGCACGGGGCAGACAGATACAACTGTGTATCATCCGCATATGGTGGTATTTTATCTCGTACCGCCGAATGATCTCACCCAGTGGCTTCATGTAGATGTTAAACAGGAGGGGGGACAGGACCGAACCCTGCGGCACCCCATACTTAAGGGCCCTAGGGGTCGATCTCTGCCCTCCAACCAACACCAACTGCGACCTGTCCGAGAGGTAGGAGGAGAACCACCGAAGGACGGTGCCTCCCACTCCCACCTCTTGCAACTGCCGCAGAAGGATACCATGGTCGATGGTATCGAAGGCCGCTGAGAGGTCAAGGAGCACTAGGACAGAGGCATAACCCCTGTCCCTGGCTCTCCAGAGATCATCGATCAGCGCGACCAAAGCAGTTTCCGTGCTGTAGCCAGGCCTGAATCCAGACTGAAAGGGGTCTAGATAATTGGTTTCATCCAAGGACCGCCGGAGCTGAGAGGCCACCACTTTCTCAATAACCTTCCCAACAAAGGGGAGGTTGGAGACTGGACGGTAGTTACTTAGAATGGCTGGATCCAAGGACGGCTTCTTCAGGAGGGGTCTCATCACCGCCGCCTTTAAGAGGAGCGGGAAGGTCCCCTCCCGAAGAGAGGTGGTGACTACCATCTGGATCCAGCCCTGTGTCACCTCTCTGCTGTTAGCAACCAGCCAGGAGGGGCACGGGTCCAGCACGCAAGTGGAGGCGCTCACAGCTCCCATGGCCTTGTCCACTTCCTCAGGTGTGACAAGTTGAAAGTCAATCCATAAATTCCGCTCAAGACCCTCCCCCGGTTCCTATTCAGTTTACCATAATAAGCAACAAGGATCTGCACTGATATGAGGGTGAACTACAACTTTTTCATCTAAAACCAACAGATCACTGCAAGGTTGTCTTCCAGACATTTTTTTCTTCTCTTGCATGAAAGCAACTTAAGGAAACCAGCTTCAAAACATCTATGGTTTGTTATCCTACAAGCCTGTAGTTGGGGTTGTTTACCTGTAAATTTCATAAGACTGAAGATATTTCAGGACATAGTTTCTCTTCCTTCTGGGTATTGTTTTAGGCAGCATCCCCCCCTCCAATTTTTGTAGATTGTGTGATTGTGCTAAATATATTTGTTCTTCACCTCCATCTGACTTGGCACAAAAGCAAAAACGCCCTTCTTGATGACTCAGCAGTGAGGCACTTTAGGCACTTAATGGCAATGTAGATTTCTGCAGCTATATGTTCTTCTCTCCAGCTATGATTATTTCATGCCTTGGAGTCTTGTTTTGCTCTTTCTGCCCTGCTACCCCCATCATCTTGGCAGTGAATTGCTTGCTTCGGCCTTTTGCAAGAGAGAACTCAAAAGGAGAGTTTTGAATTATTTCAGTGTGAGGCTCAACGTCAATGACATGATTTAGATAGAACAGTTTCCATCCATTTCCCCCTGTTTGATTGTTAACATCCAGATTTTGAAGTTTGTAGTAGATCAGGTTGATAACATTGAGACCTGGGGAGACGGGGAGAAGGAGGGGGATTGTCAGGTTGGGTGATGTGATGGATACTTTGGTGGATGCAGACAACAGAGAAGCAGATTTAAATCCCTAATAATGCATGGAAGCTACTACCATAATTTTGACCAATTCCCACCCCACCATCCCATTTTCTCTTCCCCATCTTGGCAGGGATGAACTTTTGTCCTGCCCTCCAAAGAAGAGGTCAGTCAAACATTGCTGCCTAACAAATTATCTTTGCCACATCTCAAAAATTAGGCTAACAAAGTCCTGTCATATAAGAGTGGGGGGCATCATTTATGATGTTATTGTTGGGAATAGGAAACAGAGGTTGACTCTCCACCTTCACTGTTTTTTTTTTAATTAAAAATATTGTTTGAATAAAGACAAACACCTTAAAATCATCTTCCATTACAAATTGTAGAAAGTGTGTCAATTGGTTAAAAAGAACCTTTGTGAATCCCTTCCACAATCATCACCTATGATTCATATCAAGTTATGTATTTTACATCACATATATTTATATATATATTGCTATCATCATACCTCATCCTTCATATGACTATAATTGTTTTAACATCCCTTTATAACAAACATTCCAAAATTTAAAACAAACCACATAGTGGCATTCCCTTATATATTTTCAATATGATCCAACCACATTATACATTTATAACATATTCAAAATAAAAATTAATTATGTTTAATAACAAAAATAGACCTCTTTTCTTAATCATTGTTTACAATTTATATCCAATTTACCTTTTATCGTGTCAATACAAATTATTACATTATTATTATTATTATTATTATTATTATTATTATCAGTCATTCATTTAACAATAGTTTTACTGTTTAACTTACTTTTCCCCCTTTTTTCACCATTTAAAATTTATACCAAATTTTCTGTTATCAAACCAATACATATGTATACATTGTTATCATTATCAATTATTTACTAACTTTATTATTATCACTACATTTTTAACATAATGCTCTAATTTTAACTAAATTTAAATATTGTTTTATTATTAATTTTCATATCTCAACCTGTGTCTTTCCAGTAATAGTGTAGTCCTATTTCTTTTGCCATTTGTGGAATTAGTCTTCTAATTATTTCCTTAATCAAATTTGTTTGGACTTCTCTTCGCAACTTGTTGCTTGTTACATATTTTGTACGATCTCGAAACTCTCCATCAGCTTCTTTAATCAGCTTATCTTTGATTATCAGTGTTTTTGTGAAAGTTTCTCTCCTTAAGTCCATCCATTCTTCTCTTTTTTTCTTCTTCTATACCTTGAAATCTGTAGTAAAGCACCTTTCCATCTATCTTCCCTTTCGTTGTTCCACTCTTTCCATTTCCAACCACACTCAGTTCACTGCCAATATCCACGGTTATCTTGCCTCTTTGTTCATTTTTTCCCTTGGGTTTTTAAGACACTAGCCTCCACTTTTTCCATTTGCTGAATATCTTCCATTTTTCCATCAGGTTTTATCACATTAAAATTTATATTTTCAATATTTTCCCATCTCTTCTCAATTCTCTCTGTTGTTTCTAATAATTTTTGAATTCCAAACATAATATGTTGTAATGTTATGGTTTCTTTTTGAAGTCGTGCCATTCTTCCAATTAGTAAACACCGCCATTCTAGTTTAAAAACAAATCTTTGTTTTCACTTCTTTCCAGCTATCAACAAGCATCTAGAGAGCACCTGCGTAAACAACCCATGCTCTTCTCTATAAACAAGCTGATGCCTTTGAAGTGCAAGGTCAAAATGATCAAAGAGGAAAAAGAAAAAGCAATGTTTCCAGGTCTCAACCTCCAAGTGGCAGTGTAACTTATTTTCCCTCTAAGATTAGTACTTTCTTTATATTCCTGTTATATCTTCTTTATGTTTCAGGCTTAGAAGAAACAAAGTTCTTAAAAAAAAAGAAAAAAAAAGAAAGAAAGAATCCATCCAAACCAGTATTGTAGAAATAAAGGAAAATATTTAATCCATAGGTAAAAAAAGAAATAGAAGAAGAAAATCTGATACTTTCACTTTAAAAAGTAAATATATATATATATATATATATATATATATTCACAAAACTTCCATCAATAGAAAAAAATAAAATAATAAAAGATAACACACTATCCAATAACGCTTAATTTCACTGCTTATTTCCTGTTCTTTACCAATTTAATTTAACTTCAATCTTTTTTGGGCAGTCTTTTATAAAAATAAGATTTCCTCACCATATAGACACACTTTCTCTTTCCTCCCATTGCGGAGCTGTCCCGACTTCAGCGGCTTGAGGCTGTGCTTTTTGTCACCGACAAGAAGAGATTCTCTTGGATCAATCAGGGACTTTGCAATGTCCCTGAGATCAGCAAGATGTACTCTTCTCTGTCACTGTTTATTCGGGACAGTTTAGGTCCAAATGGAACGTCCAGCGGCAAAAGTGTTGACTGCGATCTTGGAGCTCCGAGGTAGCACGTCATATCGTCGTGATGTCAGATCATTTCTCTGACTCTCCCCCTTCACTGTTGTCCCAAGTATGGAGTCTAACTATCTTTCATTACTCATTATCTTTACCTGCCATTGGAGAGTGTTGTTGCTGCTGCTGCCCCATGTGTAGCAAGTATGTAGCTTTGAAGGCCAGTGGAAAAGACCATTACCTAAGCAATTCAGATAAAGATAAAAGAGGAAAGAAGGGAAGCACGTTGCAACTTGAAAAGATTGATATCAACCCTAGGAAATAGATCAGACTAAGAAACAGTTACTGTGCAGACCTAAATATAATTTAAAACAGCTATAGTAACTTAATCTTGCAAGTCTTTCTTGACCTTGACTCTTCCATTGGTGTCTTGATAACTGATCTTCCTCTGTCCTTTAAAGTCATGTTGTATACTCACTACATCGTGAGAGCAATCTGAAAAGAGAGATAAGGGTGTCACAGTTGTTAGAAGGCAGTATGGCAGACTAATTCAGCTCACTGCCAGGAGTTCAATCCTCATTGTCTCAAGGTTGATTAAGCCTTCCATCCTTCTGAAGTCAGTAGAATGAGGCCCCAGATTGTTGGGGGCAATAGGCTGACTCTGTAAACCACTTAGAGCAGGAGTGTCAAACTCGATTTCATTATGGGCCACATCAGCATTGTGTTTCGGGGACTGGGGTAGGCATGGCTATCTCAACATCACTTGTGTCGGCACCTATGGTAGCCTGAGTGCTCTGCCAACAAAAATGTGTTCCCAAGCTTCATTTTTATCTGTGACAGCCTCCTGTACCCTTCTGACAGTGAAAATGGAGCTCGCGAGGGCCGTAGGCCTTGTGTTTAGTTGTTCTGGTGTGCAGTATTCTATAGCGTCATATTGAGGGTATAAGTTGACATCTAGTCAGTTTTCATGGAGCACATCCTTTGGTGGAGACAACACTCTCCTCTACTACATCCAGTTTTGATCACCACGATGTAAAAAAGATGTGAAGACTCTGGAAAGAGTGCAGAGAAGAGCAACAAAGATGATTAGAGGACGGGAGACTAAAACATATGAAGAATGGTTGCAGCAACTTAAAACTAAGGAGAAATTTCCTGACAGTGAGGAAAATTAATAAGTGGAACAACTTGCCTCCAGAAGTTAAGAATGTTCCAACACTGGAAGTTTTTAAGAAGAGATCAGATAACCATTTGTCTGAAGTGGTGTAGGGCAGAGGTGGGTTCCTACTGGTTTGGACGAACCAGTAGTGGTTTGCTTGCCTGGGTCACCAGGACCGGCAGTGACCCAGGCCTGTCATACCTCTGAACTGGTTCCCTGGTCGGCGCAGCATGTTTTTTTTTTTTTTTTTTTTTTTTTCATTTTGTAATATTATGTGCATGCACAAACCTAATTATGGGCGACTGTGCATGCACACACATGAAAAATTGTGCATGCACCAAACTGGCAGTAATGCTGGCAGCAACCCACTCCTGGTGTAGGGTTTCCTGCCTAAGCAGGGAGTTGGACTAGAAGATCTCATTTCCAACTCTGTTATTCTGTATTCTTTAACATAGCTCTTGGCTTCAAGGAGATGGATCCAGTCTGATCTATGTCTTATAGCCAACCATATATTCACATTACAAGTAGCCCACTCATATTGTATAAACAATGACCAATGTCTTTTAACTATAACATCAGGTCATGGCTTTTCCAACTCTCATCAGATTTCTCCAAGTTATTTCCCCTGAAAACATTGAATGATGAATCAAAACTTTATTTTACCATTCTCTGATGCCTCTTGATCCTTAATGCTTTCCATTTTTGCTTCCTTGTGGCTTGGAGTCCCGCTGCCTATGGAATCTGGTTGAATCACGGTTTGGAACATTTTATTCTGATGAAGCAGAATTTGTTCTTTTATAAAAGAAAAGCTTGGTGATGGCAGGACTGGTTGACTATTGCTAAAAGACTACATCAGTTTTCAAGGAAGTACAGATTGGTAGCCTCCCCGATCCTGGAACACATACACATAGACACAGGTGGCTTGGGATTACAATGCCTAAAATCCAAAGCTAGTGTGACCAGGAGTTATGGGAGGTACAATTCTTGCACATCGGAAGAGAGCCCAGTTGGGAAATGTTAGGATGTGGTTTCCAAAGACCTTTAGACTCTAACCACCCAGCAATACATCTTCCTCGTTATCCAAGCATCCTCAAAAGTGTACAGTTTTTAAGCATCATAGAAGCCAGGATAGGCACATTGTTCCTCTGCCAATAGTTATCCTTTTCTATAATTCCTTGTCATTAATTATAGGATCAGATTGCCTATCCTTGGCTTCTTGGATTAAAAAAAAAGTCTTGTTCACATCTTATAGAATAACAGAGTTGGAAGGGACCTTGGAGGTCTTCTAGTCCAACCCTTTGCTTAGGCAGGAAACTCTATACCATTTCAGCCAAATGGTTATCCAAACTCTTCTTAAAAACTTCCAATATTGGATCATTCACAACTTCTGAAGGCAAACTGTTCCACTGATTAATTGTTCTAACTGTCAGGAAATTTATCCTTAGTTCTAAGTTCCTTCTCTCCTTGATTAGTTTCTACCCATTGCTTCTTGTTCTACCCTCAGGTGCTTTGGAGAATAGTTTTTACTCCCTCTTCTTTGTGGCAGCCCCTGAGATATTGGAACACTGCTATCATGTCTCCCCTAGTCCTTCTTTTCATTAAACTAGGCATATCCAGTTACTGCATCTTTCCCCTTCCTTCTTAGACTTTTATGTAACCAGTATTACTGAGAAGAGCTGGTATGTAATTCTTCCAAGCACCTTCCATAGCTGTTTCAAAATAAGATTCTAGTCTTTTTTCTCTCTTTTCTATGTGAGTTTAGAAGAAGTAAGCCAATTACAACATAAACTGGGGAAAGCATGCCCTGAAGAATTAATGTTGTACAACTTTTTTCCCCTATCAATTCTCATTCAATTTAATGAGAAAGAAATCACTTTGGAATTGCTTTCAAGGTGAAGAGACTATCTGTGAAATTCTCATACTCAGAGTTTGGTGTTCTAAGTACTTCATTACAGGGTGGACAGGATTTATGTGTGAATATCCTATACTTCATGGTACAATCTTTTCTCTAACATTTTGCAGCCTTTCTGGCTTTCTCTCATTCAGTTAAATCCCAAAAGAAGACATCATCATCATCATCATCTGCAAACCCTTCCTATCTTGCTTCTTTTCCTGATTAGAGAGTGAGAGTAGCCAGGAATGAGAAGTTGTGTAAACAGACAAAAATAAAATACCCTCTCCTGCCCCAATGATAGTCAGCTGAAAAATGCCACAAACAAACAATGAATATAATTCTTAAGAGCACTAAAAAATAAGATAGAAAAAACAGAAACCTTTTTTCATAATGAAAGAAAGCCATTGAGAACTAACAAGTAGATGTTGGCATAGAATTAAAAAGCAGCTGATAACAGCTCTGTGGAATCTAACAAATAATTTGTTATTTACACAAAGGTCAACTGGATGGCAATGGAAGGTGCACAAACTATCAAACTAAGAGAATCCTCCTGGGGACATTCCTAAGTGAATGAAGGCAAATCAACATATCTCAGGGTAATACTGCAGGATCCAATCAGGGGAGATCACTGGGACTAGAGGTTTAATCTTTCTTCTGAGCTTTCAGACTCATGCTGGAGCCCATCCTCAGGGAACTTCTCTCTAGCAGAATGTATGAGGGAAATTTCCTGAGGATGGGTTTCAGCACTAGTCCAAAAGCTCAGAAGACTTAAGCCTGTGGTCCTGGTGACTGACCCAGATTGGATCCTGCAATATTCCTCAGCAATCATCATTCAGAGGCATGTTGTCTTCATTTGTAGATTTTAGTAGATTAGACTGTGAGTTAGTGACTATGCCAGCCTCCTCCAATGAGCTTCAGAAGTGCATGAGGATTAGAACTATATTGTATCGAGTCTTAGAGCAAACTATTAAACTACAATTTTTATCTTCTAGATCAGGGGTGTCAAACTCAAGGTCCGGGGGCTGGATCCAGCCTGTGGGGTGCTTAAATCTGGTCCACAGAGAGAGGAGGACTGGCCCTCAGTGCCTCTGCCATTGAAAATGCAGCTTGGGAGAGAAGTGGGCAGCTCTCCTGAGCTCTGTTTTTGCCTGCAGAGGGTTGCAGGAGATTGTTGCAGCCAGAAACGGAGCTCAGGAACCCGTTTTCACTGGCAGAGCTCTTGGGCCACCCCAGATGTTCCAGACACGAGTGATGTCAAGCTGGCCATGTCCACCCTGGTCACACCCACACTGTTCCCCCTGTGGTCAAAAACAACCCAGATGCTGCCCTAAATGAAATTGAATTTGGCACCCCTGTTCTTGATATAGTGACTAGTAGCCATGCATATCTCAAAGTCACCATTCACCTTGGTGGTTTATTTATTATGTTGTTTATTCATTGATTCGAATTGCTTCCTGCCTTTCCTCCAGGGAGCTCAGTGCTATATGCATGGTTGACTCACTTCCCGCATTTTAGCAACATTACAGCCTTGTGAGGTAGATTAGACTGTGAGTTAGTGACTAGCCCAGCCTCCTCCAATGAGCTTCAGAAGGGCATGAGGATTAGAACTGTGTTATCTCCAGTCTTAGAGCAAACTATTAAACTACTATTTTGAATTCTGATTGAGTGAGACCAGACCTCTCTTTCACTTTTTTTCCTGTGCAACATCCTGTGCAGATGTGCAGTACGTCATATAGCTCTGTGAATATTATTTTCAAAGAGAATATATCCAGTTAAATCCCTGATATCCTTGAGAATTGCTTCAGTAAGCAGGAGGCTCAAATAAACCCCTGGATGTATTTTTGTGGATGAATTCCTTTTGGTTGTTTAGAATTCACCTATTGGATTAATCTGCCCAAATTCAGTAGCTCATTGGAAACTCTCTTCCATTCTATCCCCTCTGTCAAATCCAAAACATTTGTAACATGAAAATGCAAACTCCTTTGCAGTGGGAACTTTTAATAACTGGTTAATCATTCACTGGAGAACACTCCCTATGTAGAAAAGGCCTTGCCATGATTATTTTATGAGAGTCGTCATCTCTGTTTGCACTTTATGTTCTAGTACGTTCCATTTTTTTTTACTCAGGATGACAAGTTAAAAAATATAGCTCAGAGGAAAGTGTGAGGTTAGGTGGATAACCAGCAAAGTGAATTAAAAATGGAAACCACTATTTTCATCACTCCTTCTTCCTCTCTTCTTTGAGGATTAGCATTCAGGAGACAACTGGTATATTTATTACTTCATTAGATGAGTTGTTTATTCCAAAATACATTGGCACTGGTGAAATAAACAACATTTGCAGACACTTCAGAAATTCTACTTTTCCTGCTTTATTTTGTGTCTCATCTCATTTCTTAAAAAGTGGCATAGGAGGTGTGACCTTGCCGCAGATTCCTGTAGGGCAGAATGCACTTCGCGAGGCTTCAGATATTTCCTTTGTTTAATTTCAGTTAAATTGCTGCAGAATTTACATCTGCTTTGGTTGACTTCATGAAGGCTTTTATCAGAAAGTGGGTGGAGGACATCCTGGATCTCTTGAAGTTTTGGCATCTTTCAGTGGCTGGACTAACACTCTCTTTTGGGTCACCTGGCAGAACACTGTTTTATAATTATTCTTATCTTTTTTTTTGTCAGACCATCTAGAACAGGGACCGGCAATCTGCGGCTCTGGAGCCACATGTGGCTCTTTTGGCCCTCTACTGCAGCTCCCTGTAGCTGGTCAACTCCACAATTGATAGATCTTTTGGTTAGGACAAGTAGAGAAAAAGAGGATGCCGCAGTAGGAGGAGAATCTACGGTGGTGGTGGGGGACCGGACATCTGGTTGGCTCCATAATTGAACAGGGGGTTTCTGGTTAGGACCTTTGTGGCTCTTTGAGTGTTTAAGGTTGCTGACTCCTAATCTAGAAAATAGAGCTGGGGAACCACAGTTCAATACCTAGTTTGTTGACTTGCAGTGTTGCACGTGTTTCGTTATTGTTCCCCATACTGTTCACCACATACATGGAACTACTGAAGAAGAACATTTGGAACTTTGGAATTGTATGCTGATGATACTAGACTGGGTTTTTCTTTATACCGTTCAAATCTAAGGAACTGATCAGTATCTTTCAATGTTGCCTAACCTTCAAAAATGTCTAGATAAGGAAGAGGACACGTCAAGCACTATGATAGTATCTGTGAATTTATGATTCTATAAGTAACAAGTGAGTTCAGCATTTGAAAAGAACAAAGGAAACTGACACTATTCAGGTTTCCCTGATATATATTGTGTGTGTGTGTGTGTTACACACACATACACACACACTCACACACACACAGTATATGCATATTCCCTCTGTTCCCCTTGGATAAAGATTTCATGAGTCATGGAATAATAAATGAGCCTTTCTGCATATTTATTCATAGCAACTCAAGCCTGAGCCTCGTGAGATTAAACAAAATATAATTAAAATTCTATCCTGATTTAGGGGGGGGGGGAACCCACCCTGCATCACCAAATGAAATCTTCAGATGATGAGAAGCTGGGAAGAGGAAATGAAAAAAGCTATGAAACTTGGCTGATCTTAGCTGCATCTCTGCAGCCTCAAAAAGAAGAACAAGGGGAAAGTACTTGAAATTATATACCTTGTCATTCATTGTACCTCTTGCTCCTATTCCTCATTGAAAATGAATAAATTAAAGCTCAGAAATGAAGTCTTCTTTATGAAAGTTATATTTCAGAAAGATTAAAAAAAAAAAAACAAAGAGCCCATTATTGAGCTGTTGTGACTTCGTTTCTTATTCTTCCCAGAAAGAGATAGATCTATTTCCCCTATTGCATCTTCTTCAAAAATATCTCTCTTTTTCCTCCTTTTCCTCCTGGATAGTAATAGCAGTAATGCTTAGACTTGCCGCTTCACAGTGCTTTACAGTCCTCTCTAAGTTTACACAGTCAGCATATTGCCCCCGACAATATGGGTCCTCATTTTACTCACCTCAGAAAGATGAAAGGCTGAGTCAACCAAGTGAAACTGCCCAACTGCAGTCAGCAGAATTAGCCTGCAGTACTGCATTCTAGTCATTGTGCCACCATGGTTCTTGGTGCTATTCTACTAACTCTAGCATAATGTTAGTAGTGCAAATGTTCAGCTGATTCAGAAATCTATACAAACATCTCTACTCATTCCTTCCTATACTGTATGTGATGTGTTGTATACAATTCTCCATAAGTTGTGCTTTGGTGTTACTTTCTCTAATTAAAAAGCAGAAGGCTAATTGCATAAATAACTCAAAGAATGCTAATTTGGTCAGTTTATGTTTAAGTGTCAGACTCTAGAAAGAGTGCAGAGAAGAGCAACAAAAATGATTAGGGGACTGGAGGCTAAAACATATGAAGAACCATGGTAGGAACTGGGTATGTCTAGTTTAATAGAAAGAAGGACTAGGGGAGACATGATAGCAGAAAGAAGAGGGAGTCAAACTATTCTCCAAAGCACCTGAGGGTAGAACAAGAAGCAATGGGTGGAAACTAATCAAGGAAAGAAGCAACTTAGAACAGAGGAGAAAGTTCCTGACAGTTAAAACAATTAATCAGTGGAACAGCTTGCCTCCAGAAGTTGTGAATGCTCCAACACTGGAAGTGTTTAAGAAGATGTTGGATAGCCATTTGTCTGAAGTGGTGTAGGGTTTCCTGCCTAAGCAAGGGTTGGACTGGAAGACCTTCAAGGTCCCTTCCAGCTCTGTTATTCTGTTCTGTTACTAGAAGAACTGCATGTTTTGGTGTGATCCTGCTGAAGAAGAATCTGTCCAATCATTAAAGTCAAAAAGACACTATTTCAACAAGCCCTATTTCATAGAACATATGAGTTCTTTCAAAGAGAATCTCTTGCTCAGTGAAAAAATCCCTTAAACCAACATCTGGCCTTTGTTTGAAAAGGGGAAGAGAATTTTCAACTTGCTGAAGCAAACTGTTCTAGCTCTTAACAGTTCTTACTATAGGAAGGTTGTCATTGGTTGTATAAGAAAGTCATTTCCATACATTACTTCCATGTTTTGAACTTTAGAGATTTGGACTTCCCACTTAGCATCCATATTTTCAATTTTGCAAAATGAAGTCAACACCTTGTTCAGGCCGGCTTTTTCCTATTAGCTGATGTTTGCCTGGAGATTCTTAGTCACCCAGGTCAAGGTTGTCCCAAAGATGCTTTTCCAGAAAGGCAATGGGACTTTATCCCCCACCCCCCACCCCCAACCACCCTTGAACTGAAGAAACTTCTTGAATGAGGAGCAAAAAATTTTGAAGGAAAAAAACCCAAGAAAGTCCAGTTACCTTTTGGAAAAGAATCTTTGGAACTGATGTTTCCATATTTCTAAGTTGTTTTTAATTAATTGAATAAATCCATGTCTACTTGTATGCTTGTGAATGTTGTTTTCTATTCTATTTCTGTTTCTATTCTAGAAATGAAACACTGGACACACAGAGGGTATTTAAAATGTATACATAACATTATGTCTGTGTTGAATACTTAATACAACTAGTGCTTTTGGGGCTATGAATTAGGTTTGATACGTATTGGGTTAAGATCACACACACCTCTTAACGTTTCCCACTAGAAGCACTGAGAAACAAACATGACATATTCAGATCAGACATTTAGAAAATGATGAACTATTTTAGAATGATGAATATGAGTTAGAAGTTTTATGTGCTTCCCAAAAAGCGAATGCATCAACTGAAGAATGCTATGCACTGAGTAATGATACTAAATCGCAGAAAGTATGTTTTTTTCTTTTATTCTAATTGGATCAGTGCCCACCCTTAAGTATCCATTTATGAGCATCATATTTTAGGATTCAGAGGGCCTGGAAGAGATTCCAAGAATGGCAAATGGAATTATTGAAAGCCCAGAAACTTTCAACAAAAGATTGAATTAGCTTGAAATATTTCATCTTTAGAAGAGAGGACTGAGAGTAGATGGGATCCTACTCATCCAAGAGCTGAAGCTATATTCCACATAAGAAGGTTAAGACCGGTCTCAAAGGTGCTTTTTCAAGAGGCACCTGGGCTTTCTGGGCTTTCTTTGAAGACATTTCACTTCTTATGCAAGAAGCTGAAGAAGCTTCATGCATAAGAAGTGAAACGTCTTCAAAGAAAACCCAGTTGCCTCTTGAAAAAGCACATTTGGGATGTGATAGAGAAGTGTTCAAAAAGTCACTGTGACTGCACAATTCTGCATCTACTTTTAAGAATAAGACAGTCAGAAATGATGTATATTCATGCTTGTAATGATATAGAGCTGGGATGGCAAACCCATGGCATGTGTCCCGCAGGTGGCACGTAGCGCCCTCTCTTTCGACACACAAGCCGTTGCCCCAGTTCAGTTCTGCCATGCATGAGCACATCTCCCACCAGCCAGCTGGTCTTCAGGTCTCTGCCGTGCATGTGTGTGGAGGCATGTGTGGGGGAATGTGGAGGGGACACACACGTGTGTGTGGGGACATGTGGGGGACACTTTCGGCACTTGGTCTGGAAAAGGTGAGTCATCACTGATATAGAGAGACCTCAGGTTTAAAATTCACAATCCCCATCCCAAGGTTGTGGTCCCATCAAAAGAGCAGTATCAAACCAGCCAATCAAGCATCTGGGATGTTGAAAGCCAACAAATGATATTTTAATCACTCCCTTCATTACTTTGTTTTTACTTCATCATCATCACCACAATCATTATTGAAATTATTGTTTTTATTATTATTATTATTATTCAGGGTTCACAAGAGCATAGATGCTCATGAGGGCAATCCAGCCAAATTGTATTTTATCTCTAAAGCTAGTGATGGTCCTACAATTTAAATGGAAACGGCGCTTGCTCTATCATTACAAAGCTTGGGAGAAGTTGATAATGGGTTTGACACATTTCATTACATAAAGACCACATCTGTCCGTCTTTGTCCATTGTGTAAAATTACCTAGCTCTAAATCTGCATGACTCTACTATTAGTAGGAGTAGAAACAAGATTCAGCTTAGGTTTTTCTGACCATCTTTCTGACTGTGGATATAAGTTTGTTCTTCTTGTTTTTCAGCTGCTACGTTGTGTCCAACTCTTTGTGATCCCATGGCTCCCAGCACACCAGGCCCCACTATCCTCCACTGTCTCCCAATTCCAAACTCTTGCCCATGCATCATTTTAACTATTTAACCATCTCATCTTCTGCCTTCTCTTTTTCCTTTTTTTCCTTAAATCATTCCCAACATCAAAGTCCTTTCCAATGTGTTCTCTCTTCTCCTTTGGTGGCCAAAGTATTTGAGTTTCAGTTTCAGTATCTATCCTTCTAAAGAACAGTCAGAGTTTAGTTCCTTTAGCATTGACTGATCTGATCTCCCTGCAGTCCAAGGAACTCTCAAGAGTTTTCTCCAACAAGGTTTGTTCTGCAAGACTTGAATGGTTGCAGGAAGGAATTTAAACACCATAAGGGGTAGAGTTGGCATATGCTTTTCTATCTTGGGCTACATTTCCATTGGTTTGGTTTGTATGACAATAGCAGGGGTCACTAGAGACAAAACTAAGTGAAATGGAGTATCTCCTTCTGATATCTCCCTCTCTTTTCACAGCAGTTCAATTTTACAATCATTCTTTCTTTCCAACCCTCCCATCTCTTTCTCTTTGCTTCTCCCACAGCAGGGACAAATCATTTTCTTCCAAAGTCTAAACTGCTTGTTTGCCAAAGTTCTCGAAATTCAACCGAGGGCTGCACATGGTTGTGTGGCTAGAGGTTGCTGTCTCCTATAGATTAAGCAAACATTTTATTTATTATCTTGTCTAAGAAAACTGTTGTGGCCCAGCAGGAGCCGTTGGAGCTGCCACCAGACTCCAACAGCGAGGGGCCCTATGAATCGGCTCTGGAGGATGTGGAGGACCCTGGACAGGGTTCCGACTCCGAGCAGGGTGCAGAGACTGGTTGGCCACCAGGTGGTGCCTGAGCCTTGGACCAGTGGGGAGGAGACAAGGGAGAGTGATCCAGAAGCCAGCAGTGAGTTGTTCCTGCATGCACGCCATTGAAGAGCTACTAGGCATCAGGAAGAATTATGCAATTACAGGAGGTAATTGCACTCAGCTGGTGGTCATTAGGCTCCTCTCCAGACTATAAAAAAGACTGCTTGTGCACACGCCCCTCTTGCAGAAGTCAATGCATTGACTAAAAAGAACTGTCGTAACTAACTTGGCAGGCTGGATTGCTGCCAAGGTTTGTCTGAGTTGCTGCCAAGGTTTGTCTGAGTTGCTGCCAAGGTCCTTATCTGTTTGTTTGCTTGGCTTTCAGCCACCAAGATTTTGGCTTCTTGCTATTAAAAGTACATTCTAGTTAAGCTTGTCTCGGCTTTTGTTACTGGACGGAGGAGGGGGTCAGAACAGAAAACCTAATATGTGGGGTGCAGGAATCACAGGAAACACTACTCAGTGTTTCAGTTGATCAGTTTTGAGTTCTGGGCGCCAGAACTCTCATCATTACACAATGAGGTTGTTAAATGAGCTATGACCAATTTTGTTACTTTTTTTTTGCTATAGCTGTTAAGCAAATCACTTTAGTCTTTAGGTGAATCCAGCATCTTCTATTGATTTTGCTCATCAGATGGCTCCTAGGAAGGTGATAAATGATGATCGCATGACCATAGGATGCTGCAAATGAAGTAAATACATGCCAGTTGCCAAGTGCCCAAATTGTGATCACATAACTGTGGGGTGCTGAATCTGTTAGAAGTGCAAGAACCTTTCTTCAAATTTGCAATGGTCATTAAATGAATGGTTGCAATACAAAGAGTACTTGTAATGCAGCACAAGCAGATATCGATGCCCAGGCCATCGTTCTCTTCAATGCAAGAACATTTATTCTACACCTTTGCCTCTGCCAGCACTCAAATACATTAACCAGGTCAGTTGTGCTGGCATGAGCACATAACTGGAACTTCCTCTAAAACATCTTTATTTGCTTGCTGTAGAACAACTTCATTTTCTATCTGCTGTGAATGTTGGCTTTTGCCAGATAAAGGTTGTATGGCGTCCCGAGTCTGATAAAAATGAGAAAGAAGTAATTTATTTGCCTCCATTGTGTCATGTCTTGTTCAGAGAAAGAAAGGAAGAGTTGGAGGAGATAACTTTATATCTGTGCTTTTTCTCTCTGTGGGAAGCATAATACACAAGGCTATTTTGACTGAGCTGCATTTTCATTGGACTATGCTGAGGTGACCCTTCCAGGGGTAATGTGATGAACAGGGTTATATTGGAGGAGGTTCCTTCCAACTCTTTGCTTCTATGGCTGTGGGCTAAGAGAATGGATGTTGTTGTTAGTTGCAAAGTCGTGTCCAACCCATTGTGACCCCATGGATAACGTTCCTCCATGCCTTCCTGTTATCTACCATCCTCCGGAGTCCATTTAAGCTCACACCTACTGCTTCAGTGACTCCATCCAGCCACCTCATTCTCTGCCGTCCCCTTCTTCTTTCGCCCTCAATCTTTCCCAGCATTAAGCTCTTCTCCAGTGAGTCCTTCCTTCCCATTAGGTGGCCAAAGTATTTGAGTTTCATCTTCAGGATCTGATCTTTTAAAGAACACTCAGGGTTGATCTCCTCTAGGGCTGACCAGTTTGATCTCCTTGCAGTCCAAGGGACTCGCAGGAGTCCGGATGCAAACATCTAATCCATTCAGAGCAGTGTCTATGGAGATTGTCAATCATCCAGGTCATGGTTGTCCCAAAAGTGCTTTTTCAAAAGGCAACTGGACTTTATTGAAGATGTTTCACTTCTCATCAAAGAAGCTTCTTTGGTTCTTCTAATTTGTTAATCATGCTGTAGCAAGAAGGAGAGGAATCCCATGGTAGCTTTAGCCTTAAAATAACTTTCCATTTTTGTTTACACGTTGATGAACATATGGAACAGGTAATCAGCATTTTCCCCAAATTTTGCTAATGATAGAGAAGTTTGAAATATATTTAAAGCATAGAATTGACCCTCATTTTTTTTTTTTATTTTAGTTTTTAGTATTTTTAGTATTCTAGCTGTCATCTTTCAGGATTTCAGACAAGAGTCTTTCAAAACCCTGCCAAGTATTCAATTGGGATATTCTACTTATATTCTAAAACTAAGCTTTTACTCTTTACCAAATGGCTGTAGGACTATATGATGTAATGTTACACTAATCATCTATTTCTCTTTCTCTCAAGGTAAAGAAAACCAGTTAAACTGTCCTTCTGCAGCCTCTCCTTAAAAAGTTATCAGAAAGGTTTTGCATGCTTCAAAAATGTTTGAGCCTTCAGAATGGAGGAACAGCATCCCTTTTCATTCATTCATTCATTCATTCATTCATTCATTCATTCATTCATTCATTCATTCATTCATTCATTTGTTCATTAATTTGTTCATTAATTAATTAATTTGTTTGTTTGTTCATTCATTCATATTAGATTTATAGCGCATTTTTCCTCCAGGAGTCAAGATGGTCTACATAAGGCTCCCTTCTCCATTTTCCCTCCAAAGTAACCCTTGAACTTGAGACTCCCTGGGATTAGACCTGGCACACTGCTATAACACATAGATTTTGCCTTTTTCAGTCTTTTGCATGAGCCTAAACAAAGATGGGATTGTTTTAATATGTGCCTTAATGTGGCTGTTTTAATTAGTCATTGTCTTAAAGCAGTAATGTGTGTTTACCACTTTGGATGTTAAGGTAAAGGTAAAGGTTCCCCTTGCACATATGTGCTAGTCATTCCCGACTCTAGGGGGCGGTGCTCATCTCTGTTTCAAAGCTGAAGAGCCAGCTCTGTCTGAAGACGTCTCTGTGGTCATGTGGCCGGCATGACTAAACACCAAAGGCACACAGAATGCTGTTATCTTCCCACCAAAGGTGGTTTCTATTTTTCCACTTGCATTTTTAATATGCTTTTGAACTGCTAGGTTGGCAGAAGCTGTGATAAGTAATGGGAGCTCACTCTGTTATGCGGTGCTAGGGATTCAAACCACCAAACTGCCGACCTTTCTGATCGACAAGCTCAGCGTCTTAGCCACTGAGCCACCGCATCCCTACTTGCGTGATAAAAGAGGAAGTAAAGAAGAAGAAGCTATGAGTATATTAAGCCTATGCAAAAGCTATTTGAAAAACAGAACCAACAGTTACAAAGAGGTCCAATGCTTCTGTGTTCATATGAACTCCACCCTTTCCTGCTTTAATAACTTTCAAAGCATTTTAAAGCCTCAGTAATTAGCAAATTATTCCACACAGAGAAAGAAAAAAAAGTATACTCTAGAATTACAGAAAAAGGCAGCATTAATCTTCCTTAATAAATGGACTGATGTCTGACAAGGTAGTTGGAAGAAAGTGACCATCGGTTTATAGCTCATAAACATGTGTATATTGATATTATTCAGTAAATTGGGGAAGGGTGCTTAGAATTTAAGGAGGCAATCATAAACCACCATGCCTGGGTGGATGGCAAAATAGAACATATGTTATTGGACAAGACAAAATTGTGTGTAGCAAATCTGAATGAAAGTGATATTATTCTTCTCCTGAACCACTCAAACTGGCCTTGGTCATCTGAACAGAAGATGCCATCAGAATGGACACCCTTTCAACTAATTATTGATTCCTGCCATTTTTCCCCTCTCTCCCCTCTCTACAATTTGCAAAATGCTTTTTCCAAAACAGATGCAGTAACATGCCAAAGAGCCAGAGATAGAAATCAGGACCAGTTTTTTTAAAGTGGCATAGATACAAAGTGTTACTGGATTGGGTTAGCTTTCTCTAGATAGAAAATTGAGACATAATTGGAGATAATAGAGGAGAGAGAAGGGAGGGGGTATTATTTATTTATATATTTAGCATATGGCATCTACTGCGGTCGTGCAATCACTGATATACACATTTAGTTTAAATAAAGCATAAACCACAATAACATGGAGGCATAGAATGACAGTAAGATAGATGTTATAATTGGGTACCTAAGGAAGCTGACCATCTAGTTGCTTCTGGTGGGGTTGTGATGAGATCATCCCAGAGAATATCCTGGGGAGATATTCTTGAACTAGATGGCTAGATAATAGAGACTGACAGACAGTTAGAAAGAAGACAGACAGAAAATTATAGGTAATAGACAGAAATACATAAAATTGGACATGATACACAGACAGATTGGGTTTCCCTTGTATTAAGGGCCCCACTGAATTAAATGTACAAGCTTTTTAGAAATAGTGCATCCTGGGACTGCTAAAACCAATTCCTCAAGAGCTCTCTTCGGATTGAGTCAAGCAGAAGACTGGGAAACCCTTCAGAATCTATTTTTCTTCTGTCTTGCTATAGCCAAGAAGATTTCAGTAACACAGACTCAGATTTCATGGTTGCAAGAGAGCTAAAGACAGTCTTGGCAACCCATTCATATGCATAAGAGATGCAGAATGGGAAGCTGTCACTTCCCTTCCAGTGGGCAAACATGGATATGTCATGGTCTTGAACCTGCCACTTATCATTTGCTCTAGCTATAAATTCTGCATTTGATTCGGAAAGAACAAGTCATTAATGTAATAGTAATCTTATATTTAGACTGGAGCCGAAAATGCCAGAAACCTGCCACAACATCAGCAGAACGGGTATTTTGTTGCCAATTTTTTTTTTACATCTGTTGTGTACAAACAGCAGAGACCTTTCCCAGATTGTTATACTAGTCCATTATATTATTTCATATGCTCCAGTATTTTTGCTTGTCCGCTTCCATAATAAAATGGATGTACCTATTGTCTCATTGTTGTTTTTTTTCTCAAGAGAAATAGGTGCTCTTTAAAGATTACTTTTGATTCAGTTGGTTGTTTTAAAATGGCTTGTCTTCTCCTTTGAAATACCAACAATATTAATAGCAATAGCACTTAGACTTATATACCACTTCATACTGCTTTACAGCCTTCTTTAAGTAGTTTACAGAGTCAGCATATTGTCCCCAACACTTTGGGTCCTCATTTTACTGACCTTGAATGATGGTTGAATGCTGACTCAATCTTGAGCCAGTCAGTATCAAATTGCTGTCAATGAGAATGCAGAGTTAGCCTGCAATACTGCAGATTTACCACTGCACTATCACAGCTCATAGATTAAATTAGATTAGGATAGATAGATAGATAGATAGATAGATAGATAGATAGATAGATAGATAGATAGATAGATAGATGATAGATGATAGATAGATGATAGATAGATAGATAGATAGATAGATAGATAGATAGATAGATAGATAGATAGATAGATAAACAGATACTGTATTTTTCAAAGAATAAGACACACCTTTCACCCCCCCAAAAAAGTGGGTGAAAATCTGGGTACGATGTCCATAGGCTTTAGGAGGGCTGTAGAGTGGTCCTAGTGGCTGGGGAGGGCAAAACAAGCAAAAAACAAGCCATTTTTTGCTCATTTCTGCCCCCCCCCCGCCCCTGGATCTAGGAGCACTTTGCAGGCATTTCAAACTTTCTTCACGCCCCGTTTTTCACAGAAAACAAGGCATGCAAAGGGTTTGGGAGGCCTGCAGAGTGCAAAAACTTTTTTTAAAAATTTACCTCTTCAAAATCTTGGTACATCTTATACTCCAGTGTGTCTTATAGTGTGAAAAATATGATAGATAGATAGATAGATAGATAGATGGATAGATGGATGGATGGATGGATGGATGGATGGATGGATGGATGGATGGGCAGACAGACAGACTAAAAATTCATCTTTGAGGTAGGAATATTCAAGAAACTATAAGCAAATTCCCTTTATTTAACTAGCTTGGATCAAGTGAGAATTTGGTCAGAAAAAAACATATGAACTATTCTTCCTTTGAATTCCGAGCTCTGGGTTAGAGCTATTTTGGCTTCAGAGTTTATATCACTGAAATTCAGGATAAACCCTAATCCAGATTGTGCTATTATAATTTAGGAGCACAATAGCTCAGGAGTTAAAGATGCTGAACTTGTCAGTCCAGGTTCAAGACCCGAGTGCCACACGACACGGTGAGCTCCCATTACCCTGCTCCGGAGCTTGTCGGGTGTGAGTCCCTACTGGTGAAGCTGGACCTCAAGGGTCAAGTGGGCCTGCTGCTAACGTACCTGCCTCCCAACAGCGTTGCAGCAGCCCTCCCCTCGCTCCTCGAGTCGGTAGCCGAGCTGGCAATTGAGTTCCCCAGGCTTATGGTCCTGGGGGATTTCAATTTGCCTACACTCGGTGAACACTCTGATGGGGCGCAGGAGTTCATGGCTTCCATGACAGCCATGGGCTTGACCCAGATAATTCGGGGCCCAACTCACTCTGCGGGTCACACGCTCGACCTCGTATTCCTCTCGGAGCAGTGGACTTGTGACCTTGGTCTGAGGGGTAATGAGATCATACCCCTGTCGTGGTCAGACCACTGCCTACTGAGGCTTGACTTCCGAAGACCAAACCCCCACTGTAGGGAGGAGGAACCGACCAAGTGGTTCCGCCCCAGGCGACTTATGGACCCTTTGAGGTTCCAGACGGAGCTTGGGGTTATTCCTGATACTCTCGCCCACAGTCCGGTAGAGACTCTGGTTGCTGCCTGGCATTCGGCAGCATCGGAGACCATCGACCGGATTGCGCCACTACGGCCCCTCCGAGGCGGCGGATCCCGGAGGCCTCCTTGGTTCACCGAGGAGCTCCGGGAGAGGAAGCGCCGGAGGAGATGCCTAGAGCACCTGTGGAGGTCCGATAAATCCGAATCGAACCGAGCACTCTTAACAACCTGCACCAAGGATTACATCAGGGCACTTAGGGCAGCAAAGAGATCTTATATTGCCACCTTGGTTGCGTCCGCCGAGTCCCGTCCAGCCGCCCTGTTTAAATAAGAGGGATACGGGGGACCCCTTGCAGGGTAGGGCTGAAGACTATGCCCAGTTCTTGGCGGACAAAGTTGCTCTGTTTCGGTCGGATTTGGACTCCACCTTTGCAGAGCCAGCCAAGACACGAGAGGACGATTTGGTAGACCATCGCTGGGTTGAGTTTCAGGATGTTACCCCCGGGGACGTGGACAAGGCCATGAGGGCTGTGAGTGCCTCCACCTGTGTACTGGACCCGTGTCCCTCCTGGCTGGTTGCTAACAGCAGGGAGGTGACACGGGGCTGGATCCAAGCGGTTATTACCGCCTCGCTTCGGGAGGGGCACTTCCCCGCCGCACTTAAAACGGCGGTGGTGAGACCCCTCCTGAAGAAACCATCTTTGGATCCAGCCGTACTTAACAACTACCATCCAGTCTCCAACCTCCCCTTTATTGGGAAGGTTGTTGAGAAGGTGGTGGCCTACCAGCTCCAGCGGTCCTTGGAGGAAGCCGACTACCTGGACCCCTTCCAGTCCGGCTTCAGACCTGGTTACAGCACAGAAATCGCTTTGGTCGCATTGACCGATGATCTCTGGAGAGCCAGGGACGGAGGCCACGCCTCCATCTTGGTTCTCCTTGACCTCTTGGCGGCTTTCGATACCATCGACCATGGTATCCTTCTGCGACGACTGTGGGAGGTGGGGGTGGGAGGCACTGTTTTGCAGTGGTTCTCCTCCTACCTCTCGGACAGGTCGCAGTCGGTGTTGGTCGGGGGACAGAGATCGACCATGAGGCCCCTAACATATGGGGTGCCGCAGGGGTCGGTCCTGTCCCCCGTACTATTTAACATCTACATGAAACCACTGGGCGAGATCATTCGGAGGCACGGGATAAGATACCACCAATATGCGGATGATACGCAGCTGTATCTGTCCACCCCGTGCCAACTCAATGAAGCGGTGGACGTGATGAACCAGGGTCTCGAGGCCGTCAGGGACTGGATGAGGGCTAACAAGCTTGTACTCAACCCAGAAAAAACCGAGTGGCTGTTGTGTTTCCCTCCCAAAAATTTGGTTAGTGTTCCATCGCTCAGGCTGGGGGGCCAAATTTTACACCCCTCAGACAGGGTTCACAACTTGGGAGTCCTCCTGGATCCACAGCTGACCTTTGATTAGCACCTGTCGGCTGTGACCAGGGGGGCATTTGCCCAGGTTCGCCTGGTGCGCCAGTTGCGACCCTACCTGAATCGGGAGGCTCTCACAACAGTCACTCGCGCCCTCGTGACCTCTAGGCTGGAATACTGCAACGTGCTCTACATGGGGCTGCCCTTGAAGAGCATCCGGCGGCTTCAGCTAGTCCAGAATGCGGCCGCGCGAGTGATTGTGGGTGCACCTCGGTTCACCCACATAACACCTATCCTCCGCAAGCTGCACTGGCTACCTGTTGATCTCCGTGTGCGCTTCAAGGTGCTTCTTACTACCTACAAAGCCCTTCATGGTAGTGGATCTGCGTACTTGGGAGACCGCCTCCTGCCAATCACCTCCTCTTGACCCATAAGATCTCACAGATTAGGCCTCCTCCGAGTGCCATCTGCCAGCCAGTGTCGGCTGGCAACTACGCGGAGGAGAGCCTTTTCAGTAGCAGCTCCGACCCTCTGGAACGATCTCCCCATGGAGATTCGTACCCTCACCACCCTTCAGACCTTCCGCACAGCCCTCAAGATCTGGCTATCCCGCCAGGCCTGGGGGTAAAGACCATAATCCGCCCCCACCCGAATGTTGTATGAATGTTGCTTGATTTTAATTATACATTGTGTTTTTATGTTATTGTATGTCTTCCCCTCCCATACAAGTTGTTAGCCGCCCCGAGTCCCCTCAGGGAAAAGGGCGGCCTATAAATAAACTCAACTACCAACTACTACTACTACTTGCCCCAGCTCCTGCCCACCTAGCAGTTCGAAAGCATGAAAATGCAAGTAGATAAAAAGGAATGTAACAGCATTCTGTAAGTCTCTGGCTGGCCACATGACCACAGAAGTATCTTCGGACAATGCTGGCTTCCTGCGAAGAAACAGATGAGAATTGTCTGCTAGAGTTAGACATGACTGGACAAGGGGAAACCTTTACCTTTTTTTTTAATGTGGTGTTAAAATGCTGAACATTTACAGTTGCAATTTTAATGGGGTTTAGCAAAACCAAAAGCAAGCAAAATAGGTGTACTGAGCTTCTATGCAGTTTAGGAAAAAAAGGTAAAATAAAAAATATCACCCTGCCCTTCTAGTAAAAGCATCCTGTCACTGCCATTTCTTCTACAACCTTGGGATTTATTTACTTATTTGTCAGCTCCACAGTCTGAAGAATCCAGTGGCATTTCTATTTGCCAGAGCAAGTGGATGCCCTTCTTGTGACCTCCAATTAGCACTTTCATGAAACTTCAAGATGTTTCTCAATCAGATCTAACTGTTCTTTACTCTCAGGCCAAGAGAAGAGAAAAAGATTGCTAAATCAGTCTGAAATCAGTCTGAATGATTTAGGCTTTTACTTTTGAAGCTATCATTGGAAGCTTCAATACTAAGTCTAAAAGGGACATATAATCTTTCCTTAGGAATGACCTTAGATACTGAGTTTGGTCTTAATATCTAGGATTCAGAAGTATTTGATGATCCACTTTGGTTGAAGGCCAAAATAAATTTATCTTAATGAAGGCCATAGGATGTCCATTCAGGATTTCCATATTGCCAATCTGGAATGTCCTTAACATTTGTCCTCCAGAATTATATTGACTGGAAAGATAGAAAGTAGTAAGTGTTTTTTGGTGTTTTTTTATTTTAAGCAGAAACTTTAAAATAAGTGAAAATAACTTAGTCCCTTTTCCCATGCTACAAACCAAGAGTTGAGAATGAAGAGTCTTACAATACAAAACTGCCTATTTAATTTCATGTGGCTGAAGAAATTAAAGCTTGTATCGACAGAGAAGACTGTTTTCCAATCGGATCATGTGATTTCAGTGAGTGTGATAGAATGTAGTAGTAGGCTAGATTCCCAGGAGGGAGGGAGGGAATACATTCCAGAGGAGTAAGAGACAACTGAGTCCAGATATTTTGTGTGAGATAAAGAGAGTGAACACAACTCTTCCTTAATAGTTCAAACAGTATATGGTAGATTCAGGTAGTGGAGTGTTTAGTCTGGCAAGATTCTGTTTATCAGTGTGGAAAAAATAAAGTACTCAGCTTGGAAGAATAAGGATCTTTGCTGAGTAAAACAATTTATTTAGTGAACCTTAAAAAATTAAAAATGATCCCAAGGGCTCCTTCAAGGCAATGCATTCCCTTCTGCTTTCATCATTCCTCCAATCAGAGAGAATATTTTCAGCAAGTCTTGTAAAAAATGGTAACCAGAAATCATGGAAGGATATTAAAAATGCACCCCATAAGTTTCTAAATGTAAGCTAGGAAATAACAAACTATCAAGGATTTACTGGTAGTCCTTGACTACTATTCATTTAAGGACCGTTGGAAGGTATGGTGGTGCTGAAAGAAGTAATTTCAATCAATCCTTGCTCTTATGACCATTACAACATTCCCACACTCACAGGATCAAAATTTGAGTGCAAATCAATTGGCATTTATTTATGAGAGTTGCAAGTCACAGGAGTCATGTGATCACTACTTGTGACCTTCCCACGGGGGTTCCAACAAACAGTCAATGGGAAGCCAGATTCCCTTAATCAAGGTTTGCTTAACAACCATGTAATTCACTTAACAACCATGAAAAAAAAGTTTGTAAAATCAGGTGTGAGTCAATGACCAAATCACTTAATGGCAAGTTCTGGATCCAAATGTGGTTGCAAATCAAGGGCTACCTACATGTGAATAGAAGGGAAAGATCTGTCACAAAGCAGCATGTGAGAAACGTGTCATCTGAGCTTGTCCTTTGGAGAACTTACTGGTTTTTTAAAAAAGTTACACAGTTATAAAAGCTGTCTTCTGAATCCCTCTTTCTTTCTGCCCATTTCTCCTTTTGTTTGAAGGAGCTCTACTTACCCAATCTTCCATCTTTCTGTTTGCCTTTCAATAAAGCACTGCTGTTTGTAGTGCCTAAAGTGTTTTCTGAGGTTTAACACAGAAGCACAATTTTTGCAGTTTACAATGTGTCACAGCAAGACGACAAGAGGCTTTTTGTGTTGGGCACAGGCATGAGTAGTGGTTAATGCACAGAATAAATGCTACCTGCAGACCTCAGTGGTATCTTAGCAAATGGCACCATCTGGCTGATGTAGGCTCAGGAGCTAAGCAAGGTTGCTATGGTTCATACTGAATGGGAGGTCACAGGAGCTCTAGAACTCTAGAAGGTGGGGGAGGGGGGCGGAGGAGAAGGCTGCAGTGGCAAAACTGCTTCCATATTATTGCCAGGAACGCAGCATAGATGCATAGAAATCAAGCTTAATTCATAAGAATATAAGGATAGTCTTGCAGTATTAGGCCAAGACCAATCTTAATGAAACCTGAGGCATCATGGGTAATGAGAAATAACCCTTTCCTGCTGTTGTTCCCTTGCAATTGGTATTTAGAGTTATTATATCCACCTGTAGAGGAAACATTGAATCTTAAGACAAATAGTTGTTTGTGGATGTATCTTCCATCAATTATCCACGAAAGTTCATTTTCCATCACCTTATGATACAAAGTTTTTAGTGGTCTGGACAGGTTTTAGATTGATTGTTTCTAGACTGTGTCATATAACATATGTGGGTACATGCATAATTTTGTATGTATGTATATATATTTTTATTTATCAATCTTGTCATGTTTATGTTTATATTAGAGGTGGAGATCTTGAGAGCTGTATGCCAATTAATGTACATTCAAAGTGACAATAAAGTATTCTACCGTTTCCCTGAAAATGAGACATCCCCAGATAATAAGCCCAATCGGGCTTTTGAGCGCATACACTAAAGTAAGCCCTCCCCTGAAAATAAGCCCTCCCCAAAAATATTGCAACACAGCAGCAGCCATGAGTGACCACACTCTCTGCCTTCTGCAGCTCAAAAATAATAAGACCTCCCCAAAATAAGGCCAAACGCTTATTTCGGGGGTCAAAAGAAAACAAGACCCTGTCTTATTTTTGGGGAAACATGGTATTCTATTCTCTTCTGTTCTGTTCAATAGTATCGATTGGGGTCAGGAGTGTACAAATAAGAAGCTTCTTGGATGAGAAGTGACACATCTTCAAGGAGAAACAAAGAAAGTCCAGTTGTGTTTTGAAACTGTTTTGGAAAACAGCAGTCTTCTTCTGTATGATATTGCCAGAGGAAAGGAAGGTGCCTCAGATGCCAAGCTTCAAACAGTAGCTGGCATCACCCTATGGAGTAAAATGTTTACTAGCCTTTGTCCTTAGTCATTGATTTGATAACTATCATGTCCAACTGTATTAACATAGCTATTACCATTGGCATCTGAAGAGTAGGTCTGAGGAGAAACAAATGAGTACTTATTTAAAGAAATTAATGTTTCTTCCCCAATTCAGTCACATTTTGCTGAAGAATCAAAGGAAACAGAATTTGTGAAAAAACAGAGTCTGTTTCCAGAGATAAGTTTCCAGTGTTTTAATGGGTTTGCTATGCAATAAGTCTTCCTTAAAGCCGGAATGAAATATTTCAGGCTAATTTGCAATTTACGTTATTAATGATCAAAATCCCTTCTTCCATTCCAGTGCTTCATAATGATAATTTCATACTCTCCACTGAAGGAGGGGGAAACCACGAAGACATGTATCATTCCCAATTTGTCACACAAAATTTAGCTGAGAGGTCTCTTCTCTCACCATTCCAACACATTATTTGTTTCAGTTTATGTCTTCCGTACTGCATTCTACTCAGAGATGGTATTCAGCTGCTTTGGATCAGTTCAGATGAACCAGTAGCCGTTCACAGTTACAACGCCTGTAGCATTACTGCCCCCTCCCCGATGGCTGAAGCCCGGGCCCCACCTGTACTGCTTAGCTGGGTGGCTGGCCAGGAAAGCAGCGAGGAGGCGAGCAGTGGTAAGCAGTAAGGGAAGCAAGCACCGGGCCAGCATTTCTGCCTCCTTCCTCCAAGAGCTGTAGCAGCAGGGGAAGCGAGGCTTCTTTGCCAGCCTCCCAGCTGGCAAAACAGAAATTTTTACAGTTCTGTGGGTGTGCCTAGGTGGGGGGCATGTGACTGAGTGTGCATGTGCATGAGTGACGTCAAAATGGCCATGCCCACCCAGTCACATGCCCTCCCCCCCCCACCTAGCCACATCCACAGAACCGGTAGTAAAAAAAAACAACAACAACAAAAAAAAACCTGCCTATAGGAAGTGACCAGGGCTGAGCCTGATGGAGGGGTCAGACACATCATCAGTCATGAGTCCCATTGCAGCTGCAAAAGTCCAGCCCACTTTGAATTCCTTCTACTCTTCTCTATTGCCTTTTGCCTGTTTCCTTTGGCTCTTGGTAGTTCAGATTCCCGTAGAAAGCTTAAGCTTGCAATAACTGTTCATACCTATTTGAACTACCTGGATCTCCTGGTGCTAGACAATGCCTTCAGAAAAGGTGCTTTGAAGGTTCCTGTGAAGCCCTTTGGGCCATCATAAAATGTTGCACTGGCTCTGGTGCACTCATGACACATTTCAGTCGACTCACATTTGCAACTGGTTGCAGCATCCCACAGTCACATGACCATGCCGTGTGATGTTTTACTGCTGATTTCTGGTATTTTTTCAGCAAAAAATCTCCGATTCGCGAGAATTGGTTTGCACATTCAGCCATGTGAGTCAGATGTACGACTGTGCAATTCGCTTAATGACACCAAAAAAATGGTCATGAAATCAAATCTGATCATATGACTGCCTCGACCTAAGACCATCATGATTTACCACCAAAATCCCACTCATAATTGTGGGCATAAGTAAAGGACTAGCAGTATATGGCAGTCAGTTGTTATTTTGTGAGGAAAAAGTAATAATTCTTTATATAGTATCATCTTGTTCATCCCCTGCTAGGTCTAGTATTTTATTGCTAAAGAATGTTGTTGTATCCTGTCATAGATGGTTCTTGTGGTGAAAGTACAAGGAACAGAATCTAGAAAGAAGTTATTTCTGTGATCTCGCTCTGTCAACCCTGCAGAAATTCTGCAAAATAAATTGCAGCTAATCAATTTAATCCTGGAGAAAAAGAAAGTGCCTCAATACTACACTTAAAAAAAAAAAGACCGAGTTATCTTGCTTCCCCCACCCCCTTGGTCCTCCTTTTTCTTTTTTCCAGTTATCTGTTTATTTCCAAATAATCATTTATAAAAAATTAGAGGTACCAACCTGTGTAAATCCTTCAACAGTATTTGCATTTAAATTGAAAATGTGAATGCATCTGGTCTTATAAAGTGCCAAGTAATTATTTGATATTTAAAAGTTTGGAGATGTCCTGGTAGGATAATGGCTCACCACTTAATTGTTCTGACAGTTTTTGAAAGTTATGAATTGATTAAAGTTGAAGAGTGAACAAGGCTTCACAAAGAGCAGAGTAGAAAAACTCTTGCTATCTACAAGGAAAGATGAGTTAAAGGCATTAGTGAATAAATGAATTGTGATGTCCTAGTTTAAGCATACTCCCTTTGTAGTGTTCCATATTTAAATGTGTGTTGTTTTAGCACCTAATAAAGATTTGGAATCTAAGTAATGAGTCCAGACAATTCAGAGGGATGTGTTCAGCATATAAAAGTTTCCAAATTTCAATTCCTAATATTTTCAGATTAAAAAGGTTCAGCTGAGAAATTTTCATTTCATATCTTGAATACTGTGGGAGGAGGAGTGGCAGAACATGGGGGGCAGAGTTAAGAGAGGGATCAGGCTAGAATCCCTACAAGTAGACCAGGGATGGGTTCCTGTCAGCATTACTATCAGTATAGCGCAAAAAAAAAATGTGTGTGTACACATTTGCACCTAAAAAAGTCTATGCATGTGCACATTAGAAAAAGAAAAAAAGTTACATTTTTTCAATGAAGATTGTTCTGTGCATATGCAGAACAGAAAATCAAGATGGTGGCCCCAAGGATAGAACCAGTTCGGGCGCATGTCCGGCCAAGTTAGTACCTACTTGGTTGAACCGGGCCGAACCAGTAGGAACCCACCTGTGAAGTAGACTAAGTCCAAACCCTTCCCCCTTTGAATTCTATCAACCCTTATCTAACTCCAAAACAGATGCTAATTGTTAGTTGAGAAGATTCCTGTGCACAGGGTGTTTAGCAATAAATCAGTTTAATTGGACCTTCAATTTGGACTGGTTATTTTCAACTGACAGATGGGTGTTAAAAGTCAGAAAAGCTAGGGTCAATCTAGCATAGTCTTAAGAACAGAAGAGGAGTCCAGCTGGATCAGGCCAAAAATCTACTCTCCAGAATTTGTGTCACAACATAGCTAGCCTTATGCATACTACAAGTTCATAAGTATCCTGTGGGGAATGTAACCTTCTTCCACAGTTGCTCCTTAGAGTAAGGTATTCCATAAAGTGTACAAATCATTTTAAACTGGATTTGCATCATCAATTCAATATAAAATATCATATTGTTTCAATTTAAAACATTATTTTTATTTGAAACATTAAAACAATGTTATTTGGTATATCAAATCTTCAGATCTGCGCAATTCCATTGTTCAGAAAACAAATTGCTTCCCTGTATGTACGAAAGCAATCAATCTGTCAGTTCAAATTGAGTTGATTCAACTAATTAATTTAATTTGGAGATTTGATTGATTTGCCTTTCAGTGAAATTTCCAGATTGAATCTTCTCACAGTTATATATCTAAGGACATGTCCTTTGACTCTGGAGAAAATATGCACCCATCAGGATTAATCGTGTCATTGAATAGCTGTTCCAAAAAATGATGAAGGAGAAACTTCAATTTTGCCAAGACACAGAGCTATTGTAAGGCAACTGGGCTTCAGAAACTTAAATTAAAAGCAACTTGTACTTTTTAAAACAAAACAAAACACTTGTCTGACCTTCCAGGTTCTGGGTTTTGAATTTTATAGATCAGTAGGATATGTTGTCTGACTGAACAGAGATCCCCACCCTAACTGAATAGGTAGAGGAAGAAGACCTGTGCTGGTCTGCTCACCTTTAATCTTTTTTTCATAAAATCAGTAAATTAAGAGATCTCACAGACCGTCTGAAGAAAGTATAAGTTTCTTATCTAATTGTAGAAGAACAAAGTGGCCTTTCCTTTGATCATTACATTGCAGATGCAAATTCAAGTCAACCTACTTTTCCAATCTGGCATCTTCCAGATGCGCTGTCTGAACATTCTCAGAATTTTAATCCAAACACATCTGGAGGGGTCAAGATTGGAAAAGACAATTCAATCTTTCTTTCCTACATGCTTCAGTCAGAAATCTACAGAATAGTGATAGAACCATGGTGCTGGAGAAGACTCCTGTGAGTCCCTTGGATTGCAAGGTGATCAAACCAGTCAGTCCTAGAGGAGAAGAACCCTGACTGCTCTTTAGAAGGGCAGATCCTGAAGATGAAACTCAAATACTTTGGCCACCTAATGAGAAGGAAGGACTCACTGGAGAAGAGCCTAATGCTGGGAAAGATTGAGGGCAAAAGAAGAAAGGGACGACAGAGAATGAGGTGGATGGATGGAGTCACCGAAGCAGTAGGCGGGATCTTGAATGGACTCCAGAGGCTGGTAGAGGACAGGAAGGCCTGGAGGAACATTGTCCATGAGATTACGATGGGTCAGACACAACTTTGCAAATAACAACAATCTCCATTATCACAAAGTCTTCTCTCCCATCTGTTGTAATGTTCCCCATCTCCAAGAATTGTGGTAGTACAGTAGTTAGAATACAATATTGCAGGCTAATTCTGCTGACTGTCAGGAGTTCGTTGCTCACCTCCCATTCTTCCAAGGTCAGTAAAATGAAGACCCAGATTGTTGGGGGCAATATGCTGACTCTGTAAACCTCTCAGAGAGTGCTGTAAAGCACTATGAAGTGATATATAAGTCTAAGTGTTATTGCTAATACTGTCTCCTCTCCTGCCCTCCAAAATTCAGACTTCCTTAAATCCAGCCTGAAAACTTTTCATCCAAGCTGAGGTCTTGAATCAAAACCTTCATGTTTCAAAATTGTTCCTATATGTTACTCCACTGGCATTGAACTCATCTAAAATGTTTGTCTTTTAAGAGCGCTGTTTGGGATTGTGTTTAGAATTGGTGTTCTGCTCAGAAATGACTGTAATTTCTGAAGGTCTGAAGTGACGCATGCTGCTATGCCTTTGCAATACCTGTGGTGCCTGTACATTTTGGAAATAGATTATTAAATAGAAACCAGAGGTCTCCAGAGTTCTCTCTACTTTGTGATAGCTACCCTGTAGTCCCTGATGCTTGACTAAAGAAAAGCATGAATAATTTGTTGTCACTCCTCCTTAGTTGTAGGGGGATATTCAACTTTTCCAGCTATTCAGTCACTGTGCTGGGTTGTGCTTTATACTAGGAAATGCTAAGCTAATGCCACATGAGAATGGCTTTGTTTCCATGGTGCTAATAGGTCCTGCTTTTACTAGGATCATTTGAACTAATGGAAATGGGAATAACAATGAGATTGCTATGCTTGCCCGTCAGCTGTCATTTACTGTGGGCTGCTATTATTTAGTCTTTAAAATAAAACATGGATCAGCCTTGGTATTTGATTGCTTCCTTTATGCAATGTGGATGTCCAAATGTTACATTGAATGAGAGAGTTCTGATACTTTAATGATGGGGGATTTTTCCAATAAGCTGCTAAATCCAATCAGAAATCAGGTGAGTGGTATATATTCTACATCGTAGAAAAGATCTTAAGGAAGTATTTTAAACCATGCAAGGCAGGAAAAGTAGCGAAAACACATTTGAAATGAATGTTTGTGTATCTTGGGTTGCTGTATATTTACCTCAAGCTTATATTTAGCTGAAGCTTGCTGGTACTCAGCCCTTAAATCTTCATGCATCCGGTTGAAAGCCTCAGGCCCCCAAAAGAGTATATCAATAGATAAGCATGTAGAAATGACCCCAATGTATCTGTGACTAAGCTTTTGTAAGTCTAGCATGCTGCTTGCAGCATCAACAAGCCAAATGCTTAGAAGCCAGGCATAAAACCAATAGCTATCGCTTTCTATCATTCCTGACAGCTGGTATTCCAAGATTTACTGTCTCTAAACGTAAAAAATGCAAGGAGAAAAATAGGAACCACTTTGGTGGGAAGGTAACAGCGCTCCTTGTGTCTTTGACGTTTAGTCATGCCGGCCACATGACCATGGAGATGTCTTCAGACAGTGCTGGCTCTTTGGTTTTGAAATGGAGATGAGCACCACCCCCTAGAGCCAGGAATGACTAGCACATATGTGTGGGGGAACCTTTATCTTTAATAAAATCCAAAGAGCATGAACTCCTGTTCAGAGATATAGATAAACCGAATTTGAACTCATGGGAAAATGTGGACGTGCAGAACAGGTTGAAAAACAAAGAAGCCACCAGATCAGATCTGGAGACTAGTTATCAGAGATAAGAATTAACACACAATAGGTCACAAAGAAACAATTCATCAAGAACAGATGCAAACTAGAAGGCAGCCACCAAAGATCAAAAGTTTAATAATTAATTCCAAGACAGCAAGTCATATTTGACCAAGTAATGCAACAGGTCAACAAAAAGATGGTGATGCATGGAAAGGGAGAAGGAGGTTCATGTATGCCTCAGTGGTATGTCTGTAAAAAAAAGGAGTGATTTTTAATGGGAAAATTTGTAATAGTCTTATCTCAGAATTGTAGTTTGAAGAAGGAGGATAGGATGTCCCAAAGTTTTTTTTTTTTTTTTTTTTTTTTTTTTTTTCAGGAGGCAACTGGACTTTCTTGGGGTTTTTTTTTCTTTGAAGACGTTTTTCTTCTCATCCAGAAGCTTTTTCAGCTCTGAACCTTCTTGGATGAGAAGTGACTCATCTTCAAACCAAAAACAAGAAAGACCAGTTGCCTCCTGAAAAAGCACCTTTGGGACAACCGTGACCTGGATGACTGAGAATCTCTACAGATTTTAAGTAGGATAGGAATGGAGAGGGATGATATTATCAGGAGACTTCTACATACAACCAAGAAAACAAAGAAATGGATCATTGAACAAGGTTCTCACCCAAGGCATAAAGGAACAGGCTCAAATTTACCACACATTATGCAAAGACCTAACTCTCTGGGGAAGAGTCTATTGCTGGGAAAGGTAGAAAGTAAGAGAAGTAGAAGGTGACCAGCAGCAAGATTCAATTACCAATTGCAGTGGTATGGAGTGTAAGACCTGAAAGACAAAGTTAGCAGCAGAGGAAATCAATCTATGTGGTTACTAGAAATTTACAATTACTTAATGACACATTAATCATCTCATAATTATATTGTTTTCATTCATTAGTACAGTGTTTGTTTGTTTGTTTTTTACTGCATGGACTGAGAGGCTTTTAAGGAGGTTGAGCATATTTGGATTTGTAGAGAATCAAGCCTTCCAAAGATGCTATCTATCACCTCTCAACATAACATTGTCTTTTAAAAGTATATAATTAAGCAACCAACCTCCAATATTATTTTCAAAGAATGTTTCCCCCCCCCTGTGAAGGACCCAGTGGAAGAGAACATTCTTGGAAATAAAAATCATGCTCGAGGCTGGCATTTTGCTTTGAAACATGCTTGCTTCTATTTTAGAGAGAGAGAGAGAGAGAAAAGCCAGGTGGGACTGACAGCCTGCTGGACATCAAGGGAGAGGTTTATTCCAACAGCCAGATGTCAAGTAGAAAGAGGGGTTTCCCCTATGGACAAGGCAAATGGCAAAAGCAGCATTGCCACGCTGCAATCCAAGCTCTGCCCTCTTAGGCGTGGGTCATGACATCACATGCAGATCAGTGGTGTGGTAGTCTAGAGGTGGAGCTCTCGCCTCCCTATCAGGAGGCTGTGAGTTCAATCCTAGGTAGAAGCAGATATTTCTCTTTCTGGGCACGTTGTGAATATATCTTGCCCAGATTCCACCCTGCAAAGGATTATGGGGTCGTTAAAAGAATATGATGGCATCGCATGTAGATCCATTGCAATAGCAGACTGTTGCTCTTGTCATTTGAAAGCTTCAAATCCTGCAGACACCACTATTTTTTTTTCTTTTTCCCCTTCCTAACCACACTGCCTGCAATACCTTAGATAGAACCTGAGTTTTTGGAAAGCTGCTTGTTCTGCTTGCACAGCTAGATCTACAGTATCTCCCATTAAGCAAAAAAAAAAAAAACACTTAAAATTTGCTTTTGAAAATGCAGGCTGGAGCTCAAAAGCAGGAAGGGTGAAACCTGAATCGATTTAGACCTGGGAATTGTGGATTGTTTATTTTCATTTGCCTGGGAAGCTGCATCCCATAAATATCTGAAGTAAATATCTAATAAATATCTAAATCGGTATGTCCCTCTAATTCTGAAAATGGGGTTATCTCTGCTAAAATAATTTCTGTTAAAAGTTGGGGAACTTGTTTACTTGGTTTTTGGTATATGATTAACATTTGATGAATCCCCTCCAGTATTCTATGGGAACAATAATTGGAGACCATGTTTATATTGCTGTCTTTTCAACCAATCATCATCTAAATATTTGCTTGCTATTGCTCAACCTCTTGACAGATTACAGATGTTACCCATGTTACCAACACACTGAGGAAAAATGTGATGTTTTTGTCTTCTTATTAAGAGATGAAGGATTCTATCTCTGGGTGAGAACTGTGATGCCTCTCAAAAGATTTGTCCCAGGGTGCACTGCTGAGCTGTCAGGAAATGTGTAAAATATCCATGATTATCTTCAGAATGATGCTCTTACCCAAAATCAAGAGCTGATCCCTAGCCTTACTGTTTGTAGTGACAATATTGGCTGGGAACATATCAGCTTACTGCACAAAGCAGACAACCATTTAGCCACGTCCTATTTTTATCTAGGTCTCCTCCTCCTAGGAAATACCAGGAGGGAAGCATTCAAACCTATACAATGTCTTAGAATCTGACAGGCTGTGGAATGCATGACAACAGTGCTAAATTTTGCATTTCAATGTTTGTCATCTGGAGCTTGCATTTTTCCTCAACCTTTACTTAACAAACTATCTACTCAGGGTCTTCCTCCTCGTGGGTATTTTCCATTGTGAGGCAAGATGGGGAGGGACATGTACAGCCAGAAATTATACGAAGACTGCTGCTGCCACAAAGATTATGTGTAAATAACATCTATAAAGCCCAATCTGTCTGCTTAGACTGGTAGCTCTTATCAATTAATTCCATACACACATATACATGAACACACACACAACATTTTATCTTTTTTAAAAAAAAATTTAAACAATACCTTTTAGAGATGAAAATAAAGGTAATGTGGGGTCATCATATTGTTATCAACTATTACAACTGAATACTTTCAAAGAAAGTTTTTCTGTAAGACAAAAATAGGTTTTCAGACTTGATTGTATCAATGCCACTGGCAGCAATATCTTCTAAGGTAGGAAGAAAATTAAGGAACCTGTTGGCCAGTGGTTTGGCTTTCAGGTATACACACAGGGGGAGGGGGAGAGAGAGAAAGAGAAAAGAGAGAAATAAACATCCTTCAAATATTTGTAAATTTTGCTGATGCGCTTAAGTCAACGATAGGCCAAAAGAAGAGCTTAAGCGGAGGGTTGAAAAAGAAACAGCTTTTTTTAAAAAAATCAAACCAAAGAGCTGGTGTTCCATGAACATACAGACAAGCTGCATGTAAAGAACGAACGTCACACCTTGGGGAAGGTATTGCATCATTTTATACCTTCAGAGACATCACCTTGGTACCCAATTCTGGCCCTGTTGCATATTCAATATGCAAATACCAGCTGCGACCTGATTGGTTGGTCGTTTTGACAGTTGGTCTGAGTGCTAGTATAAATACCCTGACAGTTGCAGGGAACGTTTGAATCGCTTGTCACCTGTGTTATAATAAAGATCTGTCTTGCACATGGCTCCTGCGTGTCAATTCCCTCACAACAACAACCCACACGTTTACAATACTGGCGACGAGGGTGGGATTGATATGTGATTCCCGCAGAGCCTAACAACATCAGCCAACTAGTAAGGAGCCACAGGACAGCCAGAAGCCCTGTCGCTGCCTCCGTTCTCCGGGCCGTGCTGCCTGCGCCCACTGCGAGCCTTGCCACCGTGCCTCAACTCCTGCCGAAGCCGCTCGTTGCATGCCTTCGGCGCCTACAGGCCTCCAGGGCCTGCCTTCCTGTCCTGCCTGCCTTCCAGGCACCTAGCTGTTTCCAGCTGCCTCTGCCGAGGCCGTCCTACGAAGGCTGCAAGCATCTCAAAGCCCCTGTCTCCACTTAGCTGCCTCCAGGGCACGAATTCCTCCCCGCGATGCCTGCCTGACCAGGAGAGAGAGGAAGAAGGAGGAGGACTGAAGCGTGTCCCTGCCATCCGTCTCCTGCCTTGCTTCCTCGGCCTCCTGGCCTCAGCTCCGCGCCTCAACGAAGGGAAAGGAGAAGCCTGCCTTCTCGGCCTCCCGACGCCTCCTCGGCCTTCCGTCGTTCCCCTGTCTTAGCTGCCTCCAGGGGCCTGAAATCCTCCTGTCCTGCCTGCTAGCTCCATTCTCTGCCTTGAGGAGAAGCCGCCCCTCCCTGCCTCCCCGCGAGCCTGCTTCCCAACGGGAAGCCGAGGAGCCTCTCTCAACGCTCCTCCTAGACCTCCGTGCTGCCTGCCAGTCCCCACCTCCGTACAAGGCGGTGCCTCTGCTGTCCAAGCCATCTGCGAGCAGCGAGCCGCCTCCAGGGCCGATTTTCAAGCCTGGACCGAGAGAATCAAAGTTGTTTTGTTTGGGCATGCGCAGTTAAGGGGGGGGAATTTTAAATAAATAAAATGTGAATAAAGTAACGAGGGAAAGGAAGAAATGTGAAATGTGAGAAACGTAATGTGAAAATTACTGGAGGGAGGAGGAAGAGAAACAGAATTGCTAATAGTACATTCAAGGACTGCTGTTTGGAATGAAAAAAAAATGGGGGAACTGCTGTTTGAATCGTATTAATAAAAATAATTCACTTAACATGGGGAAATATGCAAATGTAATTTTCAAAGTTGCTTGTTATAATATTGTGTCCACCACCCCCCTTCAACTGATCTGGGGGAAAGGAGTGTTGCATATTCAATATGCAAATACCAGCTGCGACCTGATTGGTTGGTCGTTTTGACAGTTGGTCTGAGTGCTAGTATAAATACCCTGACAGTTGCAGGGAACGTTTGAATCGCTTGTCACCTGTGTTATAATAAAGATCTGTCTTGCACATGGCTCCTGCGTGTCAATTCCCTCACAACAACAACCCACACGTTTACAATAGGCCCCATGGCCCATGTCATCCTTGTAGCCCTGCATTGGCCGTGCAGCAAGGAACAGGAGGGATGAATGCTTAGCAACCAAAGTATTTACCCGATATAACCCTGAAAGGCCATGACATACCCTGCACCAGGCACTGAGTTGTACACAAAAACAAGATAACAGGAGTTAGATCACTGGTAGAAGCAAATGGCAGAAGCAATTCTACTTTTTCCAGGAGCAAAGCAATTCTTACATAAGTGAAATAGCAAGTTATTATTATGTCCCAGTAATTCTACGTATTCTATGGTGACATGCCATAGTTCAGCTCAGAACATAACTACTATGATCTACTTTAACCAGGCTGTCCTTGAAAATCACTTAGAAGCTTCAGTTGACCCAGAATTCAATGATATAGACAGTTTGCCCTCATGATACCTCTTCTTCATGAGCTGCACTTGTTACCAGTATGCTTTTGAGTGTGTGATGTGTATGATGTGTGTGTGTGTGTGTGTGTGTGTGTGTGTGCGTGTGTGTGTGTGTGTGCGTGCGTGCAGTAATTAGTCAGGGCACACCATTTTTTCTTCTTCATTCTTTTTTTTTATAATTATTAAACAAATTCATATAGTCTCCCAACTCACACATAGGTCAAAAATTATTATATTGTATTTGCTGTTCTGTTTAGGTTTTTTATTATTATTATTGTACCCATCCAGAGACTGTTAAGACAGGGCAGTGCCTAAGTTGAGAAAGTAAATTGAGTTAAATTAAATTATCCTTCTGTTGTTTAACCTAGAAGGAATGTGTCATGTTTCCATCTGTGGGAAATGTCACAGGTGAGAATCCAAAAGAAGATCTTAGTTTTATCCCTGTCCGCAACTGTTGAATTCAACTGTGTCTACTTTGCTGTTTTCAGAAAGAAAATGTAAATTATTACATTTCAGATGGATTTTGAAATTGATTGACTGTTCGTGTTGCTTGTATGGAGAGAGTGCTCTTTATCGGAGCACACCAGATTTGTTACAGCTTTATTTGGATTGTTTTCTACTGCTTTTCTTTTGAAATGGTTCTATTATAATATTCATATTTTAGATTTACCGTATTTTTCAGAGAATAAGAGGCATCTTTTTCCCTTAAAAAAGAGGCTGAAAATCTGAGTGTGGCTTATACACTGAATACAGCATTTTTTGCCTCCTGAAACCCCGCCCCCTTCACCAAAATGGCCATGTATAGCCTTTCGGAGGCTTTCAGACTGAGCAAAGAATGGACTGTTTTTTTGCTTAATTTCCCCCCAGCCCCCAGGAGCACTCTACAAGCACCCTAAAGGCTATGCGTGCCCCCCCTTTTTTTTTGACAAAAAACGGGCCCATTTTTGTGAAAAACGGGCCGGTTTTTGCTCATTGGGGGGGGGGGCCATCCTTAGGAGCACTCTACAAGCCTCCTAAAGGCTACTCATGTCCTTTTTTTAAAAAAAATGGGCTCATTTTTTTTGTGAAAAACGGGCCATTTTTGGATGTCTGCAAAGTACAAAAACTTTTTTTAACAAATTTGCCTCTTCAAAATGTTGGTGCGTCTTATACTCTGGTGCATCTTATACTCCAAAAAATATGGTATTCTTGTAAACTATCTGTAGTTGGATTTAAAGTCTAGTGTGTTTTGCAGGAAGAAGAATTGTAGACCTCAAAGCATGATTCCTTTGCAGAAGTGATTCTTATATTCAAAACCAGTTATCCCATCAAATTGGTCATGCCTTCTCTCTCACCTGTGTGCAAATAGGTCAGTGTTGCACCAAACTCATTCATATTCTGCTTACCCCATTTTAGCCTTGAAGAAAGGAAGGTTCTGGATCACACCTGACCCATATCATAAAGACGACAACATTCAGATAGGAAGAGAGGTCAAGATCTCTTGTCAAGTAGAAGCGATTCCCTCTGAAGAGCTCATGTTCAGTTGGTTTAAGAATGGTCGACCTCTGCGCAGCTCTGAAAGGATGGTGATTACTCAAACAGACCCCGATGTCTCTCCAGGAACCACCAATTTGGACATCATTGATTTGAAATTCACGGATTTTGGGACATACACATGTGTTGCAGCTCTGAAAGGTGGTGGCATCTCAGATATCAGCATCGACGTCAACATTTCCAGCAGCACAGGTGAGGGTGTTTCTGTAACCTCCCGTAGGAATTGTAGAAATTCACTGCCAATTCTTTTCGGAAGACAGCAAGCTTTTTGAAAGAAACCCAGGTCATTTCCCCGCCCCCCTCAAAACCCAATGGTATGAGCAAACTGCAGCCATCAGCCTAATTTCAATACCTTTTCCTCTACAAACTAGTTTTATGGAAAATGCAACTCCCACCTTCTTCAGTGGGAGTGAAGGAAAGAGAAATAAGAATGTGTCAAAAATAAAGGATATCAGGAATTTAGAATTTAGAAACAAAGTTTAGAAAAAAAAAAGAATAGGTTGTCTTTCTCCTAGGTTGTCATTAGTCATGGGCAATCTTCCCCTTGCAAATTATTCCCAAAAGCATAAAGACCCTGTTACACTCCCTGGTTAACATGCAGCTGTTTTCACAATGGATTTTTCCCCAGTTTCCTTAAAAATACAGGAAACTAACTGATGGAGATTTTGCATTCAAAGCACACATGCTGCCACTGTGCTGTGACCCTTCAAAATACTTCCACATTGATGTAGGAATGAATATGAGAAACATTTGAGGATCTGAAAATAGATTTGCTCATAGGAGTGGGGGATATTGTTGCTTGGTGGTGTGTTTCAGTTCAGTTCCAGCAAAACATATGCTGAAAGGCAGAATATGTGTATCTCCATATGTGTTTGTCAAACAAAGATTATTAAATGTCTGGCATATGATGGATGAATACTAGAGGTTTGTGTTTGCCTTGCAAGGCTGAAGCAGAGAGGGACATTCTATCTGTTGGAGTGTTTCTTCTTAGACAGAAAGCATTATCTTTTCTTAAAATAGATTCATTTGGAAGAACAATTGGATGTATCGGAAGAATCCATCAGATGGCTGTACCTGAAAGCTTTTCATAGCTTCTTCAGCCAGTGATAGATTATGCTACATACTGGACTTGGTACTTCACCATGTGTAAGAAAAGTCAAAAGAGAGAAAGAAGAAAACCAATGCTTGTAGGATGCTAATACTCTCAAAACAGTTGTAGGAGCACCTTGGTCGTAAAACAATTGTGGATATCATACTATGTATGTAAAATCATTACTAACTTACCAAGTCCATGATAACAATTATTTAACTATGGATTTACAGTATATACATTATATTTTTGTTAAATACATTCAGAATAACTAACACAAAATTATATATCATGAAATGAATTGGACATGCAAATTTATTGATTCTGTTAAAAGCAGTCCTGCAGTCTAATTCAGTGTTTTTCAACCTTTTTTGTGCAAAGGCACACTTTTTTCATGAAAAAAATCACGAGGCACACCACCATTAGAAAATGTTAAAAATTTTTAACTCTGTGCCTATATTGACTATATATAAGGTGTTTTTCCCACGGCACACCTTACACTATGTCACGGCACACTAGTGTGCCACGGCACAGTGGTTGAAAAACACTGGTCTAATTAGTTCCAATAATAAAATTATTAAGAGCCAAGGTGGCGCAGTGGTTAAATGCAGCACTGCAGGCTACTGCTAGATCAGCAGGTCAGCGGTTCAAATCTCACCGGCTCAGGGTTGACTCAGCCTTCCATCCTTCTGAGGTGGGTAAAATGAGGACCCAGATTGTTGGGGGCAATATGCTGACTCTCTGTAAACCGCTTAGAGAGGCCTGAAAGGCCTATGAAGCGGTATATAAGTCTACTGCTATTGCTATATTGCTATAAAATCTAATTTCATACCTTAAAATGATGAGCAAAATCTAACAGCTGAAGCATGGAACTTCAAGCCATTTCCAAAACTTGATTGGGGGGAAAAAAAGGCTTAAACCTGCAACATACTACCTGTTACCCTGTTTCTCCAAAAATAAGACCTCTCCGGATAATAAGTCCAATTGGGCTTTTGAGTGCATGCACTAAAATAAGCCCTCCCCCAAAAATAAGCCCTCCCCAAAAATATTGCAACACAGCAGCAGGCATGAAGTCACCACACTCACCGCCTCCTGCACCTCAAAAATAGTAACACCTGCCTGAAAATAAGGCCAAGTGCTTATTTCAGGGGTCAAAAGAAAATAAGATCCTGTGTTATTTTAGAGGAAATATGGTAGCCAAGGACATACATAGGAAAGTTAGACTGGACAAGATACTGTACCCTGGAAATGGAAAGAAGTGGAAGAAAAAAATGATCTTTTTGCTGTAGGTAGATGGTTTAAGGTTTAAGGTTTATTTAGTTTGTATGCCGCCCTATTCCCGAGAGACTCAGAGCAGCTAACAATCTGAAGGGGAAGGGGGGTACAAAATAAAATAAAAAGACAAACAATTTAAAAATACAGCAACAGTCGTAACCTCGGATGGGGCTGGAAGATTCAACAGCCCCAGGCCTGCCGGAGCAGCCAGATCTTAGTTGCTTTGCAGAAAGGCTGAAGGGAGGTGAGGGTCCAGATCTCAATGGGGAGATCGTTCCAGAGGACCAGAGCAGCCACAGAGAAGGCCCTCCCCCAGGGAGTTGCCAGCCGGCATTGGCTGGCAGATGGGATTCGGAGGAAACCTAGTCTGTGGGATCTAATAGGTCTTTGGGAGGTAATTGGCAGGAGGCGGTCTCTCAAGTACCCAGGTCCGATACCATGTAGGGCTTTAAAAGTAACAACTAGCACCTTGAAGCGTGTCCGGAGACCAATGGGCAGCCAGTGCAGCTCGCGGAGGATAGGTGTGACTTGGGTGTACCGAGGTGCACCCAAAATCGTTCGCGCGGCTGCGTTCTGGACAAGCTGAAGTCTTTGAACACTCTTCAAGGGCAGCCCCATGTAGAGCGTGTTACAGTAGTCCATTCTTGAGGTCACGAGGGCGTGAGTGACTATCCGAAGGGCCTCCCGATCCAGATAGGGTTGCAATTGGTGCACCAGGCGAACCTGGGCAAAGGTCCCCCTGGTCACAGCCGACAGATGGTGTTCTAAAGTCAGCTGCGGATCCAGGAGGACTCCCAAATTGTGAACCCTCTCTGAGGGGCATATAATTTCACCCCCCAGGCTGAGAGATGGAATAGCTGGACCATCTTTGGGAGGGAGTGTCAATAGCCACTCGGTCTTGTCAGGATTGAGTACAAGCTTGTTCGTTCCCATCCAAACCCTAACAGCCTCCAGGCACTGGCACATCACTTCTACCGCTTCACTGAGTTGGCACGGGGCGGACAGATACAACTGTGTATCGTCCGCATATTGGTGATATTTAATCTCGTGCTGATGTATGATCTCACCCAGCGGCTTCATGTAGATGTTAAATAGGAGGGGGGAGAGGACCGAACCCTGTGACACCCCATAGTTGACCTCTGCCCTCCGACCAACACCGACTGCCACCTGTCCGAGAGGTAGGAGAAGAACCACCGAAGGACGGTGCCTCCCACTCCCACCTCTCACAACCGTCGCAGAAGGATACCATGGTCGATGGTATTGAAGGCCGCTGAGAGGTCAAGGAGCACTAAGATAGAGGAGTGACCCCTATCCCTGGCTCTCCAGAGATGGCATTTCCAAGGATATATTTGTTCTTCTGAGTGTCCCATTTAAGTATTGTTGTTGAGGCCTTACTGCAGGCATGTTGTGGATCTCTCAAAAATCTCTCAGAGATGAGACTCAATGATTGCTGTAGAAGGTCATAGTCAATCCCAAAACATCAATTTAGCAGGAAATAATCTACAAATATATTCTGACACATCTCTTAACTGCAGGATTTTATATGTCACTTCACCTTACCTTTGTCCTTTTGCTTGGCAGATGGGCATCTTCTCAAAACTCCAACTTTTTCCTCCCCCAGTTTCTATTCTCGTCTATGTGACTCGAAGGCATTCTTCTAAATAAATATGTTGCCAGAGGCAAGCATTTGGCATTGTGGAATCCCAGCTCACCTTGCATTTTTCATTTTTGAAATCTATCCTCTGTCTATTTCTTGGTTCAGTGAACTTGGAAATGGGTATTGGTAATACCAGATTTACCATTTCACCCCATCCATAATCCTTCACCTAGCTTTGTGCTGTCCATCTGGGTCCATGGTGTGGAAAATGCCTGCCTGCCCTGCGTCCTATTTTGTGTAATAGGATGTCCTAAAGTCACTCCTCAGCCTCTCGTTTAAAAGACTCTTGAGTAACAGGACTCGGAACATTCACAACTTGAAACCGTGTGGAAATTCAGCCATCCCAAATATATAAGAGTAGGCTTTTTGTTTGTCTGAATTCTTCGGAGCTTTCGCATCTGATTGGTAAAGCCCATACATTAATCTGGTTAAACAAGGTTTCTGCCCACTATTTCAACTTGATCAGTGTTTCTTAACCTTGGCAAGTTGAAGGTGTATGGACTTGAATTCCCAGAATTCAGCCAGCCAGCCTAGCTTAAACCTTCCAAGGTTGAAAAACACTGAATTAGACGATTTGGAGATATATCATTTCTCCCCACAAGCAAAATGTCATTTGCCTCCATCTGGTTTTTCAAAGGTGTTACTTGAAATATGAAAACATGTTTCCATATAGGCTATCAAACATATATTTCATATTCTTTCACATTGGTCTTTAATTTGGATAAGATAGATCAGGGTAGGTTGGTCTCCTTTCAACTAACTTTTTTAATCTACAAAAGAAATTTGCCAATTAAATGTCACTTTTCTATTAAACAGTGGTCTCTGGCCCTTATGATAAACTGCTGTGTGTGTTCTGGGTAACTTTGACAGGGTGTGAAAGGAATAATCTTCTTTCTTTTTAGTTCAAAAGTGCTTATTGATGGTTTTTTCCCCTTAAAGTTGTGTCTGTTGTCATAATAATAAAAGTAATTTTCTAGTCTATATAATTAATGACTCAAGTCAGGGCATTTTCAAGCTGCAGGCATTCATTTAAAAACATCACTTTTAATATTGCCATTTATTGACTGGAAAAATGTCCTTTTTAATTGAGAAGTTTTGTTGTTGTTGTTTTCTTCCTTTTATCCCTGGAAACAAACAGAAGGAGATGAAATTTGGGGGTTTTGCAAAACATACTTATGTGTCTTTTTTTAGGCTTTACATACTGCTCCTTTTAATACAAATGACACATATTTCTTTAAAAGAGCCCACTGTTTTGGCATTGTTGACCTCTCCCAATGGATGCTCTGGTCAATTTGTCCTTTGTTATTTTACTCCTGACTCCATTTGGTTATCTTGTTAATTATTATGATTCGTCACACAGTCAGCCAGATGTTCAGATGGGATTTGGCATTTTTATCCACCTATCAAGTCCTTCCCAAGGACCTGGAATAGGCATAGGTGAATGTTTGGTGGTGTTAAAGATATTGTTGCAGGATGTAACCTGTTCCAAGTAAAGTTGCCTTTTGCAACTCATCGTCATCATATTCCTAGTGGTTTTTTTTTCCTCCTCATAGATTCAGTGTCCACATTTTGGATAACAAACACCAACTTGTGTAATAAAACGCAGCACCCAAGTCTAACTGGGTGAGCTGCCTGTTGCGACTGACTGATATAATTATGTCAATGCCAATGGTGTTCAAGTGGTGCTTCAAACCACCCATTTGTATCAGAGGGAGTTCTGGCTTATACAATATAATGCAATAGCAGAGTTGGAAGGGACCTTGGAGGTCTTCTAATCCAAACCCCTGCCTAGGCAGGAAACCCTATACCGTTTCAGACAAATGGCTATCCAACATCTTCTTAAAGACTTCCAGTGTTGCAGCATTCACAACTTCTGGAGGCAAGCTGTTCCACTGAATAATTGTTCTAACTGTCAGGAAATTTCTCCTCAATTCTAAGTTGCTTCTCTCCTTGATCAGTTTCCACCCATTGCTTCTTGTTCTACCCTCAGGTGCCTTGGAGAATAGTTTGACTCTCTCTTCTTTGTGGCAACCCCTGAGATATTGGAATACTGCTATTATATCTCCCCTAGTCCTTCTTTTCATTAAACTAGACATACCCAGTTCCCGCAACCATTCTTCATATGTTTTAGTCTCCAGTCCTCTTATCCTCTTTGTTGCTCTTCTCTGCACTCTTTCTAGAGTCTCCACATCTTTTCTACATCGTGGCAACCAAAACTGAATGCAGTATTCCAAGTGTGGCCTTATACTTTATTGTGTACAATAAAGTATTAAAAGCATAAAAACGTATACAAAATTTTACAGTGGCAAGGAATATTAACAATTGATTTAAAGGAAGGGAGATCTAAAATCAATAATCAATGAGCAATATTGTACTATATTGTAACATCCTTCTTTGTGTGGTCAATTTTGTCCAGCATGTTGTTTTCAACAGTGCTCACAAGCAGTGATATTCTGTCACACAATTGATAGCTGATATTTTAATTTTGGTCAAAAATAGGAGTTGGATAGGTTGCTGGTTTTTAGATGTACTGAATAAGGCTTGTGCTGCTTTTGTTTATATATATATTGTGTTTATTTCTATTATGGAGCTGCAGGAGTAGCACTATAGTTAAAAGTATTCTTCATTTTTCAGTATTGTACCACAGCAAGATCTAAAGACTAATATGATTGTCATAAAATCAGGACAAGTTCTTTGATGAAGAACATTAACGTAGTCACATTTCAAGGAGAAAAAAGAGAATAATGTCTGCATTCTTTCCTTAGTATTATCTTAGTTTTGTATGTTTGTTTTAATCAGTAAATACCTTGGTAAACATTTTTATTCCTCAGTGTAGCAGATTGAGTAGACTGAGAAAACATATAGATTGATGGACTAGAAGAAAATACCCTATTTTTCTGGATTTGGATTGTTTCTATTGTCAACCCTGAAGAGAATCTTGCTGAGGCCATCTTGAAGGCTTCAGGGTTGGCACAAAGCAGAAGGGGCAGGGGGGGGGGAATAGCTAGATGGGGTTTTGTAACCAAAACAAGAAAGTTTTCCTGTGAGAACCAAGGACATCCTGACAGGTGGCTGGCGAGGGGAGGAGTGAAGTAACCAAGCAATCAGCCAGCAGCTTGATTGGACAGCATGAGCAGTGACTTGGGGGGAAAGGGGAAACTTTTACTTTTTAATTAGTGAAAGCTATGGAAACATTCAGAGTTGACTTTCACCAGTTGTGTGAACACGATGTAGCCAATAAATTGTTCTTTGAGGAATTTGCCTGCCTTAGAGTTCTACTTTCTATCGGTGCATTACTTGGAATGCTGACATCTATATTTCTTTATTTATTATTAATTTATTTAATTTTAAACCACCTATCTCACTAATGCAGTGACTCTGGATGGCTTACAATATAAGAAAAAAGTGAAGAAATGCAAAAAATACAGTAGAAATTTCTAATATTATTAGAAGGATATTAATATTGTAATAAAAAGTTAAAAATAAAAACCAATTAATTATTAAATCTTCTCTAGCCTATCTGTCAATCCTAATGTAGAGTCCCTCTTAGGGCATCATGCCAAGTGGCAGAACCTAGTTTTATACTTTTCCAGAAAGTCAGGATTGTGGGGGATAGATCTCATCTACAACAGGAGAATATTCCACCATAACACTATATCAAAATATATTCAGATGTGAAATCCCCTTTTGTTTTGTTTTGTTTATTGTCATTGTGCATGGTACAATGAAATTAAATGCCATCTTCAGTGTACATTGCAATTTTACTTTCTGTATAATTGAAATTGAAAACCTGATATTGCACTATACCATAGAATTCAATATGGTTATTGCCCTGGGATAAAAGCTGTTTTTCAGCCTGTTTGTCCTTGTTTTTATTGCCCTGTACTGTCTGCCAGATGGTAATAGTTCAAAAAAAGGATGCCCAGGATGAGAGGGATCTTTGAGAATGTTTTGAACTTTCTTAAGGCAGCGGGAGCTCTAAACCTCTTCCAAAGAGGGGAGAGGGCAGCCAATGATCCTCTGGGCAAAGACGTTGACCCTCTGAAGTGCTGCCCTTTCTGCCACTGTGCAACTGGCAAACCATACACAGGTGCAGTAAGTTAAAATACTCTCTATGGTGCAGCGGTAGAAGGTCACCAGCAGTTTTTCATTCAGTTGTTGTTTTCTGATAATTCTCAGGTAGTATATTCTCTGTTGGGCCCTTTTGACTAGTGCTGCAATGTGAGTGCCCCAAGTCAGGTCCTATTTTAAGATAATACCCAGAAACTTAAAACTTGCCTCCAGAAATTGTGGTTGCTCCATCATTGGTCGTTTTTAGAAGAGGTTGGGCTGTCATTTGTCTGAAAAGGTATAGGGTCTCCTGTTTGAGCAGTGGGTTGGACTAGAAGACCTCCAAGGTTCCTTGCAACTCTTTCATTCTATTATTCTTTCATACTCTTCCAGAGCTGGTTAAATTATGCCTTATAATTATGCATTCAAAGTCACAGAACTCTCACGTACTAACCATTTCATTTCCACTTCTTGTTTTCTTCCTTTCCTTTTCCCTTTGCACCCATTTGAAGTTCCACCCAACCTGACTGTTCCACAAGAAAAGTCACCCTTGGTCACCAGAGAAGGAGATACCATTGAACTGCAGTGCCAGGTGACCGGGAAACCGAAGCCTATCATCCTCTGGTCCAGGGCAGACAAGGAAGTTCCCATGCCAGATGGGACAATGCAGATGGAGAGCTATGATGGGATCTTGAGGATTGTCAATGTCTCAAGGGAGATGACAGGAACCTACAGGTGTCAAACCAGTCAATACAATGGATTTAACGTCAAGCCAAGGGAAGCATTGGTACAGCTGATCGTACAGTGTAAGTCTCTGTTCCATTTTACTCCATCTTTTCTGCCGTAATATGAAATTTTAAAATAATGTGGTTTTTTTAGATTTCATTTCAACCAACAGATTCATATTTCCCTGTTGTGCAGATTATTGAGTTGTTAGTCTTCTGCATGAAAGTGGCTTTTGCAACACAGTCATCTCTGAAGGAAGTCCATTCTGCAATATTTGGGTACCCATAGAGCAGGGGTCGAGGACTACAACCCTTTTATGATCTGTGGACTTCAACTTCCAAAATTCTCAAACAAGAATGGCTGGCTCAGGAATTCTGGGAGTTGAAGTCCACAAGTCATAAAGGGGCCGTAGTTCCCCACTCTTGTCATAGACAAACAATTGTCTTTCACTAAACTGGATGTAGAGTTTTGGTTAGTTTGAACAGGGAAGAAATTGGTGTATGCTAGCATGTGAATGGAAAAAAATTGTTTAATCAATTTGCTATTAAATCATGCTGGCATTCATTGTCACAATTCACTTATCATGACAAAAGTCATTGTTACATTTTGCCCAAACAATAAACCATAATATGGTTTACAATGATACCTAGATTTCTACAGGGATGCTAAGATTTTGTCTGGTTTCCCCAAAGATGCTGAAATGCAGATTATACAACTTTATTTTAACCCATCTAAACATGCTATGTAAATCCCACCAGTAAATCACAGAGTGATTTTTTAAAAATGCTGGATATCGATCTTGTTTGAATGTAAACAGGTTTTATTTTTTTAATGGCAAGCTCTAGAACTCTTTTAATTGGTCTGTTCTTGGTCACAGCAAACTAACTGGCAATCTTGATAAAAGCTTAAGTGTTAGCAAATGAACTAGAAACCATATAATCATATGCCTGACGAGTTATCTTAAGTAAGGCACATTATCTGTCTATATATGAGTTTAATCAGGACTGTGAATCTAAGATGAAGATCTTCCAGCTTCCCCTTTCAAGTGAAAAATTGCCCTGACAAAATGTGTTGATGGGTCAAAACTGTTTAGCCCTAGCTTAAAACATCATTAGAACAATTAAAAAGACCCAGTCTCTTTGCAAACCAATGATTGATTGTTGTTGTTGTTAGTTGCAAAGTTGTGTCTGACTCATTGCGGCTCCATGGACAACATTCCTCCAGACCTTCCTGTCTTCTACCATCCTCCGGAGTCCATTTAAGCTCAGGCCTATTGCTTAAGTGACTCCATCCAGGCACCTCATTCTCTGTCGTCCCCTTCTTCTTTTGCCCTCAATCTTTCCCAGCATTAGGCTCTTCTCCAGTGAGTCCTTCCTTCTCATTAGATGGCCCATAATCACTGATTGATTATGGGTCATAAAATGACTCAAAACAAACACATATTTTAGAAATATTTTCTCCATGTTGATCTCTCCTTAACCTGATCATTCAGACTTTCCCACTGTGCATTCAAAGTCCCTGTAACTCAGTTCAGCCACCTTGCTGCTGGTTGTGCTGTTCTTTTTCTTTCCACTGAGTTTTGCCCAGCTGAATTTTTGCATGATGTGGCCAAAGTAGGATAATGTGAGCCTAGTCATTTATGTCTCAAATGAAAACTCTGGATTGGTTTGTTCAGTGATCCATCTGTTTGTTTTCTTGGCTGCACGTGGTATTCTGGAGAGTTTTCTTCAACCTTAAAGTTCAAAGCCACCAATATTCTTCCTACTTTTGCTTCTTCAAAGTCCAGCTTTTTCTTCCATAAAATGTTGAGGCTTGGATGATTTTGCTCTTTGTAGGTATAGGGACATCATGATTTTGGAATTCCCTTTCCAAGCCAGCCAATGAAATATTTGCTTTGTCTTGCTGGAAGGGTGCTTTGGAAACCTATGCCTGGAAGAAACAAAACATGAGAAAGTGGGAATTGGGGAGAAATGTAGGTAAGCTATCAGAGAAAAAAGATACGGACATATACTTTTCTCTCATGATAGTAGTAAACATTTAGAGCATAAACCATTGCTCCAATTTCTGGGAACTAGGCTGAAAAAAAAAAAGCAAACAACTTGTTATTTCCTTCTAGGCTCCTGAGAGCCCATTAATGGTCTTCTGAAATTTGATGCTCTTCAGGTGTTTTTTCCTTCAACTCCCACAGTTGAACTTCTACCCTATGGGTGCCAAACATGTGGCCCCTTGGGCCAGATGCCTCATGTGCTGGCCCCACCCCTGCCCAATTTAGCGAAGGGGAAAAAAGTCCCAATACATCACGTGATGCTGCGAGTTTGCTACCCCTGTCCTAGCCAGTGGCTGTGCTCACAAGGAATTGTGGGGGTTGAAGTCCATGTCTGACTTACACAAGATTTGCGGAAGAGTTGCCAACTTGGTGTACGTATATGTGTTGAGTTCATACAAGACATTAGACCTAGGTCAGGGATGGCGAACTTTTTCGGCACCAAGTGCCCAAAACGGAATGTGAATGCATGTGCACATTTGCATGCGCCAGAGCACCACAAACCTGAAGACCAGCTGGCCAGCGTGCACATGCCTGGTTTTTAGAGCATTTGGGGGCATTTTCAGGGTGTTTTCAGGCCATTTTCAGGGTGTTTTGGGGGGCATTTTCCAGCACTCTGGCAATCGCAAAGGCCAGTTGGCTGGCATTCATGTGTGCACCAGAAACCAGAAGGGCAGCTGGTGATGGTGCATGTGCCCACAGAGAGGGCTCTGCATGCCATCTCTGGCACACGTGCCATAGGTTCGCCACCACAGACCTAGTTTAACCAAATGTAGTTGTTAGGTAAGCTCCCTGTTAGGAGAGTGAGTACATTCAGAGAAGCGTTGTGAGAGTTGTGTTGGAGAACACACAAACCAGCATACAGAGACACTGCAGTTTAAATAGGCTTTTACTTTCATGGAAATAGAAGTATCAGAGTCCATCAAACAGTCCAAGTCATACACAGTTAAGACAGTCAGTCATTAATGTCTTTCAGTTAAGGGATAATCCAAATAATATAGTCCAGTATCATATAATCAGTTCAGTACTCAAAGTTTGCTAGCAGTTGCAAAACTTACAATAGCTCATGACACTTTCTAACAGGCAGCTTCCAAAACACTCAGATCAGATCAGCCCAGCATCTAACAAACAGAGAGCTAACAGTCATTCTGGCTACCTCTTATGGCCGATTGAGGAAAACAGCAACCAATCACATTTTACAGTATAATTTAAAGAAACAGGTACAGCATTGTTACATGATTTATTTATTGCCAATCCAACCGTTAGATTATATTCCTAACAGTAGTGGTTTTGTTCATATAAGATGTGCCCAGCCAAATAAATTATAATGTTATTGTGGATGATCCACTATTCATATATTCATATAACAGCTGACTTGCCACAGTGAGTTTTACCATGGGTTCCCAAAAGCTATCTGCAAGTAGTCATTTTGATTCCATGTTTTTGTTTTGCCAAATTATGCTTTCTAGCGTGCATTTTGGTCAATTAGGCCACAGATACCTTGAATGTTATAGTTCTCCATCCTTCATATAACGCCCTTTCAAAGAATATAGTGAGAAGATTTGAAACCTTCACCAAACAACTGACACACACACAAATGGCCCCCTCTTACAAAATAATGGGGCGGGGGTTGTGTCCCCACTTTGTTTCTCTTTGAATTAGCATATGGCCTCAATTCTTTCATAGCTCTGCATTCTTTGAAAGCCTTGAAATAGAATGTGTAAAAATAATTTAGAACTGTTGTCTTAGAGCAGTGGTTCTAAACCTGTGGGTCGGGACCCCTTTGGGGGTCGAACAACCTTTTCACAGGGGTCGCCTAAGACCATCATAAAACACATATTTTTTGAAAAAATACGGAAAACATATAATAATTTTATGGTTGGGGGTCACCACAACATGAGGAACTATATTAAAGGGTCATGGCATTAAGAAGGTTGAGACTCACTGTCTTAGAGTGTCAAAGGGAAGATTGGGATGATCTTTTGCTTGCTTCCTTAGACGGCTTATTCAATAAAAGAAAGAAAGAAAGCCATTTTTTCTTCTTCCCCATTAAAATGGATATTTAGGTGGATATTTTGCTGCTTGCAAGAGAGGAGATGCCGACTCCAGTAAGGCTTTACTAATGATTCTTGATGTCTCTGCTAAAACCTTAGCCTAAGATAACATAAACTGGACTTCAGTTTAGCAATAGCACTTAGACTTATATACTGCTTTACAGTGCTTTTAAAGCCCTCTCCAAGTGGGTTTACAGAGTCAGCCTATTGCCCCCAACAATCTGGGTCCTCATTTTACTCTCCTCAGAAGGATGGAAGGCTGAGTCAACCTTGAGCCTGGTGAGATTTGAACTGCCAAATTGCAGGCAGGCAGCATTCAGCACAAGTAGCTTGAAGTACTGCACTCTAACCACTGCGCCAGCGTGGCTCAGTGGTTTGATTTAGGTATGTGAAATATAGGTAGAACACTGTATGTACATATAAATATTGTTTATGTGTTCCGGTTGCTTTTTTTGACAACTTTTATAAAATGCCACATTGATTCCAATCCAGCTAATATTTCAAGAAAAGTCATTTAGGAGCTTATTCCAGCATCTGTTTTTGTTGTTTTTCATGCTGCTTAGAAATACTTTTTAAAATGGCTTTCTAACCAAAGCATCAGCGGTAGTAAATGTTATACAATCTGGCTGACCTTATCACCAAAAGTGTATGAACATTTTTATTTTCTTCGTTTTTGACAGGTAAAGGCATGTTTAAATTCAGTCCAGGCTTATTTCCAATGAAAGCTAAGGCTATATAGAGCATCTTATTAAGATGCTCCCTTCCTTCCTTCCTTTCTTCCTTCCTTCCTTCCTTCCTTCCTTCCTTCCTTCCTTCCTTCCTTCCTTCCTTCCTTCCTTCCGTTCTTTCTTTCTTCCTTCCTTCCTTCCTTCCTTCCTTCCTTCCTCTCTTTCCTTCCTTTCTTCCCTCCTTCACTTACTTTCTTTCTTTCTTTCTTTCTTTCTTCCTTTCTTTCTAAAAAAGGAAGCAATTATATCAATTTCCATCTGCAACAATACTATTATAAGCTGTGAAAGAATACAGGTAATTTTGCCTTACAGGAGTTTGTTTAGTGACCATTCAAAGTTACAATGGCACTGAAAAATGTGACTTATGACTGCTTTTCAAAGTTATAACCTTTGCAGCCTCCCCAAGAACATGTGATCTGAATTAATATGCTTGGTAACTGATGCATTCTTCATAACCATGGCTGTAACCCAAGGTCATGTGATCCACTTTCGCCATCTTCTGACTAGCAAAGTCAATGGGGAAGTCAGATTCCCTTAATAACCATGTTACTAACTTAACAAATGCAATGATTCGCTTAATAACTGTAGCAAGAAAAGTCATAAAAGAGTCTGGGAAGGGCGAAAAACTGAGCCAACGGGCCTACTGGAAGCTTGGAAACAATCCGTTTCCAGCTTCTGGAGGGTCTCCAGGGGACCAGGAAAGGCTATTGTTGCCCAACCCAGGCTTCAGGAAAGCTCTTGGAGCCTGGGAAGGGCGAAAAACAAGACGCCCGGTCATGCACACATGCGTGGTGGTGTTGTTGTTGTCACATGTGCAGGTGGGTGGGGCGCACTGCATTGTGGGAGTGGGGCACATGCATGGATGCTATCACGCGCAGACACACAATTTTGACACACAAGGACAAAAACATTCGCCGTCACTGGCTTATAGCATCTTCCTCAAGAGGGTCACTTTTCAGATAGAAAGGAACCATGGTGTGGCACTGTTTAAAATAATTCTGGCCACAGGCTGGAATTTGATCCTGACAAGCTCAAGGTTGACTCAACCTTCCATCCTTTTGAGGTCGGTAAAATGAGGACCCAAATAGTTGGGAGTAATATTCCAACTTTGCAAACTGCTCAGAGAGTGCTGTAAAGCAGTATGGAGCAGTATATAAATCTAAATACTATTGCCATGAACTGCAATTTTGTCTTGACCAGCCATTATGCTATAAACTATAATGGATCACTGAAGTCTAACATATCTGAAAGGGGTCAGGTAAACCAAGAACCTCTGGATCTAATGTAACTTGATGTATTGAGATGTTGAATGATGCCACAGAAATAAGATTATTGCACATAAAAGTTGTGCTGCAACAATTTGTGCTAAAGGGTATTGGATATATTGCACACAATAAATGTGAAAAAGATCCAGGATCTCATCTCATTTTAAAGAAACACATATTCTTTAAATGTTGCAGACCCATCCACTGGAAATAGTTTTACCAAAGTCTTGTAAAAAGAAAAAGGAAAAAGGAAGACGTGCCATAGCATATTTTGAAAGCATCTATTCATTTCACTGAGGCTTATCCACTGGATGAGGTCCATTGCTCTCATCTCAGTCTGATAAAAACACAGCAAATCACAAGGGAGGAATTAGCTCGAAATCACGTACTTCTAGAGTTTGGATCAGATTTTGTTTTCAACTCTTTGTTTTCTCACATCATTGCTAATGAGTTTGGGGAAGGGGGGGATAAAAACAGAAGGAAAAAAAATCTTCATGCAAAAGCAATTGCAACTGAGCCTCTTTTACTATCCTGGAGAGCACCTACAGTAGAAATTAAAATGCCATCAAGCCCAATATAAAGAAATGTTTATGTCATGTACCATATCAGGAAATCATATAGCAGAGAAAAACAGTAAGTCGAGTGATCCCTTTGAATTGATGAACACATTTGATATTCATACACACACATGCACACACACACACACACACACTGATGTAATTAAAACAAAAGTAACTGTCAAAAGAGCATTGATATTATATGTTTAGTACCTTAGGAACCATCTCTGTCTTGTACTAAAGTGTGGGAGTAAGTTCACATCAACACTTCACTATTTTCTGTTCCCACACTCATCTCTCATGGAGCCTAACTTATTTTGTAAAAAAAAAAAAAACATGGCAACAGAGCACTTTGATTTGTAATATATGTATCTCTGAGTTAATATTAAGAGAAGTGTGTGGATGGATGGATGGATGGATGGATGGATGGATGGATGGATGGGCAGACAGACATACTGTAACGTAAAACACCCAGAAAGAGAAAGAACAGAAAAATGTTGAGGCAGAAACTTGCCAATATTTTCCCAAGCTGGTGCCCTACACTTAGGAGAACAGTATTCAGATATTTTTGAAAGGTAACTCATGCAAAGGGTGATAATGGAATATTAGATGAATGTCATGTATGGAAATTAAGCTTACTCAATGATCTTTGAAGGCAAAGAAGAAATATTCATTCTTGGCAAGTCTTGAATGTATGTGTTGTGTTTTATTTCATGATTAATTATAATATTTTGGTGATTTTTCCATGACAATTTTAAATTCCAGTGATATATTCTTCATGTAGCACTTGCACAATTGTAAATTAATTGTGAATATTGAGGTAAATGAGATGTCAATCCATTTTATGGTAGTTCCCATGTATCTTACAAAATATAAAATAGTTATTCTGATAAAAATTGTTGTACATAATGTGAGTATTTGTTGTGCATATTTAACCTTAAGATCTTTGAGATACTGTTGTTAAGCTCAGTATGAACAATTTACCTTACTGAACAAAAATAGAAATGAGATTGACTAAGGTTTCTTTTCCTAGCCAGGTAAACTGTAATAAATATATTCTTACATGTTTATGTTATATGTTGCAGTATCATGTTTCCCCAAGAATAAGACAGGGTCTTATTTTCTTTTGACCCCTGAAATAAGTGCTTGACCTTATTTTTGGGGATGTCTTATTATTTTTGATAGGAGGTGCAGGAGGTGGCAAGCATGGTCACTTTATGATGTTGTTGTGTTGCAATATTTTCAGGGAGGCCTTATTTTAGCACATGAGCTCAAAAGCCCAATTGGGCTTATTATCCGGGGAGGTCTTGTTTTCAGGGAAACAGAGTATGTCTTTTTGTTGATCATACTAATAGACTCTCACATTGTTCTCATAGCTGTGCAATGCATGAAATACAGCTAAAGTTCAGGTTACCTGGGTTTCATCACAGTGTGTCATGATTTGATTAGTTAAAGGCCTTGTTTTATTACAATGATTGGAATCTCAGAAAGATTATCCCCCAAGGAAGTTGCCAAGGAAAGAATTCTCATCTAAAGTTAATATCAGGAACTGAGTAACTATTGATTATTATCAGCATCTTGGAGAGATCTCACTCTGTGTACATTGATGAACAAAATTCAGTCTCCCAGAAGTATTTATAGAATAATGTGAACGATTTAATTAATTGTGCCAGCAAAGGGTATGACTTTCAAATTGATTTGTGAAACTTAGACGTCTGTAGGCATCTTTTCACACGGAGCAAATAAATTTTCATTTTGCATTTCTGATCATTGATGCTTGGACAACTCAAACCAGAGTAAGTATTTAGTGTGAGAGTATAATAGGTGAAAGAAACAAAACTGTAGGATGACTAGTATGAAAGAGATGAATAGAGAGGCATAGGAAAGCAGCAGAGTAAAATTAATATAAGGAATGTATGTCTGTCCATCTCCAATAAAATAGCTTCTTCATCTTTAAAAAAAAAAAAAAAACTTCTGAGTACCAGGTGCTCCTGGGAGGGATGTTGTCATCATACTTTGCATAGCTCTGGCCTTTGTTGAAATTAAAAGTTGAACTTCATCCAAGGTAGGTCAATCCAAGGCTTTTCATCCCATGAATCCATTGGTACTTTTCTGCAGCCTCATAGTCTCTTTCACAATGCACCATTGAAATGAGGACTGTTTCCCACTGCAATCCTACATGAACCTCTACTTTGATTCAACTGTAACATTCATCTTATGTCTGTTCTTCTATGGGGTCTTGGGCCTATAAAACAAAGTTGTCTTGTGTTGAAGACAAAGGCCTAAATTATCTTAAAGATTTTGTTGTTGTTGTTGTTGTTGTTGTTGTTGTTGTTGTTGTTGTTCTTCTTCTTCTTCTTCTTCTTCTTCTTCTTCTTCTTCTCCTCCTCCTCCTCCTCCTCCTCCTCCTCCTCCTCCTCCTCCTCCTCATCCCATATCCGTCATTGGATATTGGCAATCATGTTGGTGATCCTATTTTTATCAGCAGCCACAAGAAAAAGATTATTGAAGAATAAATGATGTACTAGATGAGTAAGAATATTTTTTATATATAAAATAGATCATAGCAGAAGTTTGGTGACTGCCTTCTTTGAGTAATCTTCTGCAGCAACCAGTACTGAGAGGCATTAAGTCATGACTCAGGACAGTTATTAAGTTAACTGTCATGTTGTTCCTTTTAGAGATGAACAGCATAATGCAAAGTACAGGAAAAGTTTAAGATGTCTTAAGCAAAAAAAAAAAAAAAAAAAAAAAAAAATCAAGGCAGGAGATAAGGGAACAAAATAAGAAATCTAAGGTGACCTAGTTTGCACCAATGTCATTCACTATATTGCCCTATGCCTTTCTGTCTTTGCAAACCACTCTTGCTTCCCCCAAAACCATACAAGCTTCATCTTGTCTCTCTTTTTAGAGAGCTGCATATAGCCATGGCTTTCTTGGCTTTCCACTTCCAGTCAGCCAAAACAGTCTTCATAGTTTTGAAGGAATCAAATGTACCACCATTCAGTCACTACAGTATATATAAAGAAGGCCACCTTTATAAAACTGGGATATCATTTACAGCTACGCGGAACAAAAGCCGTTCTTTTCATAACCGTCAGAGAAGATTGGGAAGAAATGCAGATGATGGAGTCTTAATAGTGAAGTACCTCTAAGACTGGCTATGTCATTAGACACAGTAAAAAGTCATTTCAGACTGCAAACTAAGTGGTGGCAATTGGGACAGAAATCATTTTGATTCTTCTTCCAATCTACTGCCTAGATCACTGCCTCACTATTATATAAAAACTTTTTTTATAAACTAACTGTCCTGGCAATTTACATACCAGTAAAAGTATTTCACTGAAAGAACCATGGCACAATCTGTTTGCAAGGCCTGTGTTTCTTTTCTTTAAGTTTTTATTTTATTTTAATATCAACAATCCATCTTCCATTAAATAGTGTGCCATCTGGGTACAAATATTTTGTGCAATAACAATTTAAATTTACAATCATATTCATTATTTAATCTATTCCTAGCTTAGTACCAATACCCTAAATCTCTAATACTATAACAATCATCTTCTTGATTTATTTAACTCTATTAATTATGTTAAATCTATTGATATATTTTCTATATTTTACACAACTACTTGTACGTCTAATTCTTATATTTGTTCTCTAACCAAGGCCTGTGTTTTTAACTGGGTCATGGTTGATTGCTTTAAGAGCTGGTTTAAAGGGCAATGTATCCTAAAAGATATTGGAAAGTACTTGCAGGTTCTCCTGTTTCATAATGCCAGTCCCCTCTTTTGCCTATCTATATGTATTCATTGTTATCCAAATCACACTTTGCCTTTCTCTTTTAATGCTAATTAGCTATTTACTGGGATTCTACCCTGTCTTTCTACTTTGGTGAGTAGTCAAAGCAGTAACAGAATCCAAAATCAGAATTTGAAAAGTAGAATGCAAGGCACTGCTTAGCAAAACAGATACATTTTTCAATGCTGGAAGAGTAGGTCTCAAATTTTCCAAGGGAGTTTGCCCTCCTCTGGCTTAGGAGAAGAAAGATGGTTTATCTTGGGTTCCAGAATGGGTCTCTGAGTCCCCTTCGGGGGAAAAGGGCAGCATATAAATGAAATAAACTGAAATAAACTGACAGTTCTGGCGTCTTCCAAGAGGCCTCTCCTGCGGATTTTAAAATATAAAATGTAAATGTGAAAAATTGATTAAATACTATCAATGTAGTCAAACTGAAAAAAGCCTGCCTGCAAGAGAAGTTATTTACTTGCCTCCTATAGGCAGAAAGAGAGGAGTCTTAATTGAGAGGTCTCCTTCATCATTTGGAGGCCTGTGTGCACCCAACATTGGATCTTGAAAAGTGAAGATGTTTGTTAAGAAGACCTCATGCAAATCATCCTTTCATCAACTCAGAAAGTTCAGACTGCCCCGGACGTTGTTGCTTCAGTTCTACAGAAGAATGGTTGAGTCTGTCATTTGTACTTCTGTAACTATCTATTTTGCTACAGCAGCCAAACAGGAGAGATACAGACTTCAACAGATAGTTAGGACTGCATAAAAAACATTTGCAACCAGCCTGCCTTCCACTAACGACCTGCATACTCCACTAGTTCAGAACATGAGCTGAGGAAGTATCTACAGACCAGGAATGAAATCAACTTACCTTCGCTATTGGTTTGCAAATGTGACCTTCCATGCATGCACAAAGCATAAGTGGGATGTGATGATGTCTGGGCGGGTGGACGGAGCCTCCCGCCACCACTGCTACCAGTTTGCCCGAACCAGATATAACTGGCTGAATTGCACCACTGCTACAGACCTCTCATATCCTGAACATAAAGTGTTTCAACTTCTTCCCTTTCGGCATTGCATGCTAAAACAATTAGTCACAAAGATAGGTTCTCCCCCCACCCCTTTGTGCTATCACTGCTGAATACCTAATAATTACCACAAAGATATTTACCCTTGTAGTAGGGTTGTATTGCTATTCTCGTCTTTTCTACTTCTATTGGTGTCTTATGATACTTTGTATGTATACTAAGATTTTCTGCACTGGACACAAAATCCTTATGTGTCCATTCACACTTGGCCAATATTCTATTCTATTCTATTCTATTCCATTCCATTCCATTCCATTCTTTCTCTCATATAGGATCTTGAGTGAATGTTATTTAAGTATCCATCAGTTATTTAAGACTTTTATGCATCAATCATATCTCTGAAGCCTTAAAAGACAAGACTGTGCAGTACCTAAAGGTACCAGCTTTAGGAAGTTGCTCAGTCCAAATATAGAAGTGGAACTAGAAGGACCAAACAAGGGCTTCCCTTCATCGTTTTAAGTATTATCTCAATATTGCAGTACTCTAGTTCAAGTAATTGGTAAAGCCAAAGACATTGTTGCCCCCATCTTTTGAAATAATGTCCAAATGCCATAATTGAATGGTTTATTTTCATTCTTTTTACCTTTCTTCCTGCACAGCAGGAGATCAGATTTAACTAGGTTTCCTCCGCTGCTTTCACCCTTTCTTTGCCCATATTCAAGACTCCTCTTTTGCCTCCTTTATTTGTCAGTGCAACCCACTCATTCTCTTCTTGTGATCATTATCATCCTGTTTTTATTATTTTTAAACTATATCTTTTTTCGTCTTCCTACATTGACCTTTGACCCTATTGCCAAGCTAACAACTTGTTTTCTTGCAAATACTCCCTTGGTGGCCAAACCGAAAAGAGAGAAAGATAATTCTTATATTAAATTGACTTTCTTTTCTTTTTCTTTATGCCATCTCCTTTCCCTGATAAACTGCTCTGTTCTTGAATTCTTACTTTAGGGATTTGAATAGGTAATGAAGAGACTTGGTTGGCTTCAAAGCTTCTGATTGAAAAATAGATGGAGTTATGTACAAAATCCTGTGATTCAACAATTGAGAGATTACTTCTGATATTTTGGAAAAAGATGGTGGCTTCTTGGTTATCGTGCTACATACATATACATATACATATACATATACACACACATACATACATACACACACACACACACACACATATACACACAAACACATCTGTGTGTGTGTGTGTGTTTGTTTGTGTTCCAGCATAACTCTGGAATGCTTCAAGCAATTTCAACCAAACATGGTATACAGATGACTTACTCTCTGGAAACAAATACTGTGGGGGTAAGACACTCCTAACAGTGTGTGTTCTGTTAAGATACAGCCTGATGTGCCTTAAAATGGCTTCTACTGTACTGCCATAAAATGGCTTCTACTGTACTGCCGTAAAATGGCTTCTACTCTGCAGTGCAGTGGAGTTGCCATGATAACACTTTCATAGTACTCCACAAGGGGACTCCCTCTGGTAAGGGGAAAAATCCAAAATTAGAAATTATGTTTGGTCCAGACATTTTCACCCTATAAATAAATACCCAGGCAACACCAGGTTATCGGCTAGTAGAAAATAAAAATAAAAATTCACAAAGTGTTTTCTTTCTATAGTTCTACCTCAGCTCTTGGATGGAGGAAAAAAGCGTTCTTTGAGAGATACTTGTGTGTTTCCCAGGGGTGCTTGCAATTAGATTCTCTAATGCCATGAGTAGCAAATAGTGCTTCTGAGCTAGTCCCATGAGACACAAAAAGGTTTGGTTGCATCCTCTTGTAAACTTAGTGGTTGGGTAAACATTCATTGAATATGTGTTTTCACTCTGCATTTTCATGTATTATATAGTAAGTCATAATATTGTTTTGGTTTCAGCTCAGCCTGATGAGTGAACCCAGCCCTTGTAATTTGTAAGCCACAGCTAATTATTAAAATTGCATGTGAACCAGGTTATTGCAATTTCTTTGACAAATTAGAAATAATACAAATCCAAATCATTTCATTTTGGTATACCAGAGAAAATAGAACACCCCATTTGCCCCAAGAAATGTTGCTTAATTACAGCCATATAAATGAAGACAAAGCACTTCTATGGGTAAGCTGGATTTGAACAACAGAAAAAAATAGATTCATACCATTATGCCATATGTATTATAATTGCCACATCCATACATGTACATAAGAGCAAATGTCAACCAAATAGGAAAAAAAATTGTGAAAATCTGTTACTTTAATACTGAGACATAAATTTTGTTAAGTGAATCAGATTGCAACATGTCAGTTTTAAATATAGATTATTTCCCTTCCAAACTATGGATTTCATCCTCTTAAAATAGTACCTGCTGTGTTAGTATCTCTTCCCACTTTCAAATCTGATTTGACAAAGCTATTTCAAAGCCTTTTATGGTAGAATAAACATTTTGTATAATTTTACAAAAAGCTATAGTGCTCTATTAATTCTGAATTAAGAGATTCCTTAATAGGACAAGCCATAAAACAATAAAGTAATGCCAACATTTTGATTTACCGTACTCCCTATACAATTTACCCTGCCTTACCCTATAATCACTAAAATTACTACTAGGTAAAGAAGGCACAGATTGCATGGGATTCTATGGCCATAGGTTAATCTCTTGTACCTTAACTAGGGGTGGGCTGCTACGGGTTTACCCAGGTTCTGGAGAACTCATAGCTAACATTATGGCCAGTTCGGAGACCTTCCAAATCCTAATCCTGGCTGGTCCTGCCCTGCCCACCCCTCCCCTCCCAGGAGTCTCTACGCGGTCCGTTTTGGATGTGAAGTAAGTCCAGGGCCCATGCAGAGGCTTGGGGAGAGGGAAAACAGGCCTCCTGAAAGTTTCAGAAGGCCTGAAATGGCCTCCAGAGGGCCTCTGGAGCCCAGGGGAGGCAGTTTTTGCCTTCCCAGAGGCTCAAGGAAAGCCTCAGGAGCCTGGGGAAGGTGAAAATGCCCTCCCCCACCCTGGTGCAGGAGGCCAACTAGGCCATGCCCACCATGGCCATGCCCACCCAGCAACTCGGCAGAAAACCCATTGCTGAAATTTTTGAAGCCCACCCCTGACCTTAACCCTTCTTCAAGTAACTGAGAACAGTTGTTACTAATCGTTGGAAAGATTTTTCAGTTTTGCAGGCCAGGCAGATTTTGTTAGGCCAATCTTCAGCTATCAATCCAGACCCAAAACTATTTCTTAAGCCGAAGAAACCCTATGTTTTTTTTTAAAAAAAAATCTCTGAAGTTCTCAAAGATGGTACCACCACAATTTGTCAGTAAAATGCTGAGAATCAATGGAAAGGCTATCTGTTTTTTTTTTAATGCAAAAACAATTCACCCAGAATCAAATAGCCTGAACAATGATTAGCTGATCAAAGGAGATCCATTATCAGAAATAACATATTCAAAGATGCACAACTAGAAGAGAATTATGAACATGGGAAGACCCACAAACAATAATTGAATACTAGAAGAAACTCAGATTACAATTGGAAATAGTTTGCATGAACTATAGAAATGATAGCTTAAAAAAGGTACAGTACAGTACTAAAACAATCTATAAACTAACCCCTTGACAAAATGAATTAAATGAGAAAATTAGAAAATGACAAATTCAGAATTACAGTAGAAAAATGAGCAACATTGAAAGAAATGCCCCCAAAAGATCTGGCAGTTATAATGGAGGATGTGAATAACTTGCAAGGATTAAAATAACATCTATCAAACAGGGCAATCTGCTTGCCTACAGAACAGCTAAAGAACAAACCAAAAACAAAATCATATTCAATCCCAAAGTGAAAGATCAGACTGAAGGTCCTGATAAAGAAATTAAGATTAGATGCAAGTAATCTAAAGGACTCAAAAGAGCAAAAATTGAATAATGTAAGGATCGAGGCTAGCCTTATAAATAAATATTGGTGCAGCGCTAGAAAGATTGAAGAAGCTTTGAAAATCATAAAGCAACAAATAACAGCAATAGCTGGGAAAATTGAACGCTATGAGACATAAATCTTCCAATTTAAGCAAAATCAGCCATTTCAATCAGACTAGAGGCAATTCTACCCAAGTATAAATGGTAATAGAAATTCTGAAAACCCAAACAAAAAAGAAACAATACAGGTTTTGAAAGATCTATAGGAAACTCAAGATATATACAGCCAACGGACAAATATACCATGTTCACCTCAAACAGAGAAAAATAGTGAAAATTGAAGAACTATGTTGAGACTCAAACTGTGTGCAGCTGGCAGGCAGCAGAAGTAGTCTGCAATATTGCATATAAGCATGAATATAAATGTAATAATGTTTGTCTGGAGAAGACAGCTCTCAAGATTGCTAAATTTGCTAAATATTGTTAGGGTACAGTTTTAATTTTAATTATTCAATTTAATAATTTTAATAATTTAATTTAAGTATCAAATTATTTTAAAATGTTTTTATTCTTTAGTTTATGTTATTGCTTGTTCTTTTTCTGTAAACTGATAGGAATCTAAAGATTGCAGCTATTGAAAAATCTGATAAATAAATAAAAATACTTCCAAAAAAGTATACTAAGCTTCCTATAAGCTGAATGTACTTTTAAAAAAAATCCTACAAATCCTCAAAACCTTTAAAAGAAAAGACTGTTTCCCCTCTGCTAACATTGATGTATCACCATTGGGGTGTATATCCCATAGGGGCCCAAACAACAAGAAGGAACTATAAAAATTAGCCCCAAAGTTCTAAAATGCCTGTTGTTATCCCTCAAGATGCATGGATTTATGGATGGATGAATGGATGGATGGATGGATGGATATAGAGATGGAGATGGAGGTGGAGGTGGAGGTGGAGGTGGAGGTGGAGCAGAGGTGGGTTCCTACCAGTTCACGCCTATTCGGTAGAACCGGTTCGTTCTACCAGTGGACCCGGAAAGCAGGCCACACCTACAGAAGAGGTTCCAAAAAATTTTGAAACCCACCACTGAGATGGAGATGGAGATGGAGATAGAGATAGAGATAGATAGATAGATAGATACTTCACAAAGAGAGAAGAAAACTAAAGCTCTCAATCCAAAATGAGCAAAACTAATGATGTGATTATTAAGCCAAATAGATTAACTGTGACATTTATGGTACTTGAAAGTTGTTTATGTGTAGAGATCTGTGGAAAAGTACAAGTATTAACAGAAAGTATAAATTTGCACATGTGGGAAATAAATTGTGTACTCATTTGGTAAGCCAGTGGCTAATGAACTTTTAATTCTCTTTCCAGCATGCATATGCATATACATTTAAAAAAAACCCTGAAATGATTTCAAGATTATTATCATCAGATGCTAAGCCTCTGCCAATTTTAAGCAGAGTATGGAAGAACAGCTGCTAAAGCTATATGTTTATTTAAAATATTTATTGTGCAATTTTAATGAAACTTCCAAAGACATTGACAAACATTCTAGAAAAAGTATGTCAACAAAAATTAATACAAATAGCCTCATAAGACAGCATGAAAAACATTAAATAAACAGATAAAATAAAACATTTTGTCAAATTGTTTCAGTGAAAGAAAACATCTGGATATATTCAGGAAGGATTTGGTGACATATTTTGATTGGTTTTAGATTTACATAAAAGGAAGCTAAAGGGTGAGGTGATATATCATTTTTGTTTTCCTTTCATGCTAATTCAAATGTGCCTTCAGATGAAGATAATGATGTAAAGAAAATTGGTATTAATTTTTTACAAAGTAAATATCCTGGACCAGTGTGTGAAATTTATAATGGGACCCTGGAATTGGGGAACTGAACCAAATAAAGCATAAACCAGTTGTGTTAAATCAGAAGTTGAAACTCTACATTCTTCAGTAGTTCTGTAGATTGAAACATGATGTGGTAAAACCACAGGTTGAAGGGAAGGGTTCTCCACCAAGAGATATTCTATATCCTTCAGAAGTTGTAGATGCTTCATCACTGGAAGTTTAGAAAAAGAGACTGGACAGCCACCTGTCTGAAATGGTATAAGGTCTCCTGCTTGTGCAGGGGCTTGGACCGGAAGACCTCCCAAGATCCCTTCCAGCCCTATTCTTATTGATTGATTAAAGTCCATTCAAGGGAAGAAACATCTGAGATCAAACCCTTTCCCAAGGGAAGTCAGATATAGTTGGCAAGATTCTTGCAATATGCATGATCAACAATAAAGTATCTGTTTGGACCTGTCCAAGAGTGGTCCTGGTTGCACCTGATGCATATTATTTGTCATATATCAATCTAGATTATTTCCTCATCCATTTTAGTATTAGCTACATTCAGGGTGCAAAAATTCAAAGGCCCAGGAATGCACAGAATGCTTGAGTAAGATCCGGAAATCTACTTACCTTCACTACCGGTTCGCAAATGTGAGCATGTGTGCTTGCTTGCTCTGCTTTCATGCACCACCTCTGCGCATGCGCAGGACCTTCCATGCAAGCGCAGAGCATAAAAAATGGACGTGATGACATCCGGGTGGGTGGGCGGAGTCTGCTACCGAGCGCGCCTGCAAAGGTAAGTAGAACAGCAGCAGAATCCGCTGTGCCATGCAATTTAGATAAGCTAGAAAGCAGGAAATCCTGCTTTCTATCTAATATAAATTGTGTGTCACAGCTGATCGTCAGAAATACTGGTTCGCCTGAACCAGTAGCATTTTTTTTACTACTGGTTCAGGTAAACTGATAGTTTTTTTTTTACTATCAGTTTGGGCAAACTGATCCGAACCAGTAGCATTTCATGTCTGGTAAGATCCCCTGAGTCCATCTCACCCAAATGTTGCTACTGTATAATTATTTATAGCACAAAAAATGGAAACTATTTAATGCACAATGAATTATTAAGTACCTGACATTAGGATAAAGTTAACCTGAATTGAACTATTTAATTTTTGTCCTGTTCCCTTCTTTGCCCCTTCTCCTCTTTTTGCAGGGTAATCCCCAATATATTTCTCAATGGACTGAAAATATTTATACTCCCCCGGGCTATCCAAGCTAGGTTTTGGCTATGTGTTTTGAATTAATCCATTGTGATTTATTCAATGAACTGTGCCCAAAACAAGCCAGGGCTTAATGCAATGTATGATCTTAGCCTCTTTTGGGGGAGCTATGATTCTCCAAGTTGACAACAGGGGTCTTTCTTACCTCAAGTAAGAGGTGGGGGAATTGCGCTTAAGTCATTTTGAACTCAATGCAAGAACTGTTCTTCAGGAGCCTTTCCATCAAATGCTTTGAATGCATATACTTGAGAGACCGCCTCCTGCCAATCACCTCCCTGCGACCAATTAGATCACACAGATTGGGCCTCCTCCGTATTCCATCGGCCAGCCAGTGTCGGCTGGCAACTACAAGGAGGAGGGCCTTCTCAGTAGTAGCCCCGACCCTTTGGAACGAACTCCCCGTGGAGATTCGTACCCTCACCACTGTCCAGGCCTTCCGCACAGCCCTCAAGAACTGGCTCTCCCGTCAGGCCTGGGGACAAGGATAGTTGCCCCTCCCGAATGATGAATGTATGTTGCTTATTGCTTTTATTATATGTGTCTATGTTACTGTTTGTACTTCCCCCCCCCCTGATTTTATGTGAGCCGCCCTGAGTCCCCTCAGGGAAAAGGGCGGCCTACAAATGTTAATAAAATCAAATCAAATCAAATCAAATAATGAATATGCATTGGTGTACATAATGATCTTGTACAAAAGTAAATCTAGGGTAGATTGCATCTGGGATTTAAGCTCCTTCCCATCACCACCCCCCCACATGCACACACACTTTCCTTTCCACTACAGTAAATGACTTCATTGCAAAGACAAATTTGGCTTGCAAATTGCAAAACATTGGATACGCTCCTCTCTAAACCCACCCACCCCCAAATCTGTTGAAACAGATGAGATCTGTTGGCTTAGAAAACAAACAAACAGCAGCACACAAACAAAGCAAGAGTTTGTGTCCCTCTATACAGACAACTCTCTTCAGTGAGCAAATATTGGAGGCAGGGATTCTTCCCTTCTCTCCAGCCGTTGTGTGTGCCTTTATTGGTGTCACGTTCCTGCTCACAAGGGATATGTCCGCAGTATCCTCCCTGAGTAAGCAGCAGAGAATTATGGTAATGTCTATACAGCAGGCACAATGTGTTAAGGCAAGAGTGTCCACAGAAAGTGGTTTCTTAAAAAGTCAAGACGACAGCCACAGCTGTGGGATCTTGGCTCCACTCTTTTTGGCATGTGACGCCCATAAAAAATGGACAGAACAGTGATCACATCATTGCCACCTTGACATTTTTAACCACATGTTGTGGATTGCCCTGTGCTCAGGCCAGCCCCCACAATAAGGAGCTGGGAATGCAACAGCACCTGTTCTATCGAGCCGTATTTTGTGCGATCAAAGTGAAATCACTCCCTATTTTGGAGACTTGCAAAGGTCTTAAATAAAACATGGTAAATAAAATCCATTCCATTAATTGTGATTTGTTTAACCATGAATTGGTGGCTAAGTCCACAACTTCCTAACGCTCTGTTTGTTAAACCCCATAAGCCATATTCTATAAACCAAATGGGCTGAATCCATGCAATTTGCTGAGCTTCAAAACCCAACCATCTTATAGGTTAGTATCCAGCCCTAACCCAGTGTAAAAGTTGCAAAGTTTGAATGATTCTTATATCACAATTAGATTTCTAAGCATCTTTTGAGACCTTTCTTTATTATCTGGTTTTATGTTAGTTTCTAGCAAGGTGGAGGGCTTTATAATCCCATACATCCCTGGCCCTCCAGTACCCAGAGAACCATCTAAGCATTATGGTCTCATCAAAGACCCTACCATATAATATCTTTACTGCAGTGTTCCAAGCCTTAGAAACCATGGGGAAAATTAAAAAAATATGACCATGTGCACATATGTTTCTGTTTTGTGTCATTGTCACACCTACCCTGTCCTTCCCTACCAAATGTTTTGAATGCATTTACCAGGTAATCTACGTAAATCTTATGACTGCCAGTGGTAATTATTATCCATAAGACTCTGGCTTTTCAGCACAGAAAATGCCAGCTAATTCATTAGATAGCTTTCCCTTTCAATTGGTATTCCAGGTTGCTGCCTAACTCCGATCATCTATATTGATCACAGAGGTAGAAGGGATTAAACAAAAATTGCACTTGTAAAGTGCTCCTTTACAAGACATGATAGTATTCTTCATGCACACATGTTCATCATTCAAGGGTTATAATGACATTCAAATATTTTACGATTTACAATATTGGATTTGTAACATGATTAGAAATTTAGGGAAGGCAGCAGGGCCCATTTGCTCATTCCTGATTTCTGTTTCTTTATGTAATTATATCGATCCATCCAGATTTGATGCTATCAATATATCTGCAGTGATCCATTTCTGAACTAGGAGTAACTAGATAATAAAAAGGCTTGATTTTTTTTTCTCTTAATGTTAGAACTCAGGAAAGGGAAACGGTTTTCCTTTTTGATATGGACTTGTTGATTGACACTTCCCAAACTAATATGGAAAAGAGGATGGAGCTCTCTTTTGGCCTTTATGTGTCTTTCAGTGTTAGATTATGTTCTTCCATCAAAATATACATACAAATAAGTCAGCGTAGGGGAAACTCCATATAAAATGTATTCGTTTGGATATCAGCTTGTCCTTCAAAAGTCTTGGCTTTGGAAACCTCTATTCCCCCAAATGTACATGCCATTTATTCTGAATGTTTCATGGAGGGGAAAAAAGAAAAAAAAAATATGCAACTGGATGCAGAAAGATCTGCTTCCAAATGTGTGAATGTTGTTGAAAGTGAAAGTGACAAATTCAATTATGGAGCCTTGCTTGGTAATTTAGAGGATGCTTTACAAATCTAAGTACTTCGGCTATTACTAAGCAACTATACCTGACCAGGTTGGAAGTTCTTCTATTATACAAATAATGCTTGACCTAGAAACCAATGGCTTTAAAGATAGTGGCCACTGGATGCCTTTATAACGCTTATGGTCACTGAAATCCTTCAGATCTCCAGATAGAAATTCTTGTAGGTCAGAAATGGTGCCACAGAGCTCTATTTCTAGGAGAGTTCCACTAGGAGGAAAAAATCTAAAGAAAGTCCAATTGATAATATCTCAGTGAAGATGCTTATCATGGGAGGAGGACAAGATACAAAGTGAAATAATGTATATTTACTAGGAAAATCTAAAGCACTGCAGGATTGGAAGATGTGGAGAGACCTGGCCCATAGAATCACTGAGTCAGCCATGATGGAATGGATATCATCTAGCGGTAGTATTCAGCCAGTTCTGACAGGTTCTGGAGAACCTGTAGCGGAAATTTTGAGAGTGGGGAGGGAATGGGGATTTTGCAGTATCCTTCCCCTGCCATGCCCACAAAGCCACACCTGCAGAACCGTTAGTAAATTGAATCCCACCACTGATAACATCACCACCACCACCACCACCACCACCACCACCACCACCACCATCATCATCATCATGAAAGCCTGATCAGAATCTGAGATAATCAAATTGAGTTGATAGCTGCATTCACACTTTGTGCTAAGCTATAAAGTGGTTGGTTAGTAGGGTGTCCTTTGTATATAATGTTTTGTGGCTTAATTTATCTGAATCCAGCTACGGTGTATTCAATAAACAATTACATGTGGGGCTGATCTTCTTCAGATAGAATTGCTACTACATGCTATAGGGCAGTGATGGTGAAACCTTTAGACATCGTGTCCAACTGTGCATGCCCGCATTTCAAACTGAAAGGTGTGTGCGTGCACACGAACATGTGCATGCAGCAACATAGATGTGCACATGCACAGATATGTGCACATGTGCAGCAGAGGCCTGAAGACCAGCTGGCTGGCGGGGCATTGCAACACTGGCAGCGCAGCAAGAGGTAAGATCTTTTTTTGTGTGTGTGAGCTTCTGTTTCGTTGTTTGCAGGGAAACAGACGCTCATGAAAGAAATGCCAAGGAGATCTGACCTGGGGTGATGCATGCATGCCTGCAGAGAGGCTCTGCGTGCCACCTCTGACACATGTGCCATAGGTTTGCCATCGTGGCTTTAGGGTTTAGCCACTGTATCCAGGAGAACTTTTGCTTTGATTTATCTGGTACGCTGACTGTGCCCTTTCCTAGGCCAAGAGTCATTTCTCAGTTATGTGTGGCTTATTCTCCTTGCATGTGGACTACTGCAGTGCAGTTTATATAGGGCTGCCCTTGAAGATTGTTTGGAAGCTACAGCCCAAAACATTTGGAACAAACAGTTACAGGATTACCTTAGTATATCTAGCCATAGCATTCCTGCTATGCAAGCTGCAGCGTTTACTAGGAAACTTCCAATTAAAATTCAAAGTTGGTTGTCATCTACAAAGTCCTTATCTGAGGAAGTACTGTTCTCTCTTTATTTCTGCCTGTCTTATAACACCTGACCAGGAATGATCCTGATCCCCTCAATTAAGCAATGCCACCTGATGGGGTTTAGGAGGCATGCCTTCTCTAATGCAGTGGGTACCTTCTGGGATAGTATCCTGTGAAGTTTCAAACAGCCTTACCGCTACTATCATTCAAATGAGCCTTTTCTCATGGATTCTGGATTAAATTGGATATGTTTCATATCTTGTGGTACATCTATTCCTGGGTTAAGTCATTTTCCCCTTTTTATTGATTAAATGCATTGGGCTCACTTTTAATGTGTATAACACTCACCCAGAGGCTCTGCAAGTTGTATGGCTTTATAACTTTAAATTACAAGTAAACAATAAATACATCTTAGTTCATTCAGAAAGTGATAATTAAAATATGATATGGCACAGTACATGAAGTATTTAGAAAGTTGAGTTGCTTTCGGTGTGCTTTGCATGTCCATAATGAGTTGAAAAGAAATTTCTTTATTAGGCTGAATATTTTTTTTAAAGTAGGCTATATTCAAAACTCAAGAACGGATTCTTCTACAGTGTCCACTAGGGCTAAATAAATTTCTAAAATATTTTGAAATAAATGCTTTATACAAACGTGTTCTGACCCCCTCCTCTGTTCAGTAATGAAAGCTGAGACAAGCGTAAAATGGAATGTCTTTTAATAACAAGACCAGACTCTCGGTGGCTGAAAGCCAAATAAACAAACAGATAAGGACTTTGGCAGCAAGTCCGACAAACCTTGGCAGCAATGCAAACTCTGGCAGCAATCCAGCCTGCCAAGTTTGTTTCTCTTTAGTCAAACATTGACTTCTGCAAGAAGGGCGTGGCACAAGCAGTCTCTTTTATAGTCTGGGAGAGGAGATTAATGACCATCAGCTGAGCATAATTACCTCCTGTAATTACATAGTTGTTCTTGACGCCAAGCAGCCCTTTGACGGCGTGCATCCCGGAAGAACTCATAGGTGGTTTCTGGATCACTCTCTCTTGTCTCCTCCCCACTGATCCAAGGCTCAGGCGCCACCTGGTGGCCAACCAGTCTCTCTGTGCCGTGCTCAGAGTCGGAACCCTGTCCAGGGTCCTCCACATCCTCCAGGGCTGACTCATAGAGCCCCTCGCTGTCGGAGTCTGGTGGCAGCTCCAACGGCTCCTGCCGGGCCACAGCACAAACGTAAGATCAGCATCTGACTGGTGTTCTTTAAAGCATCCTGACTTTCTGAGAATTCTGCATTTAAGGAATTATGTCATTAAAATCACTGTGACTCTTTAAAGCAGTGTTATCTTTCTTTTAGTCCCGTATGGAGAGGGGCTGAATGTACACATACATGCAATCTGAAGTACTTTTTCCAAAAATGTTTCAAAATCTGGACAGCTTTTGTAGCCATTTGTCTCTTAGCTTTAGGATTCTGAGCTATGAAGAGTAGTGAATCTGCTTAGGGTAGAGTCTGGAAAGAAATCAGGCTCTGCTAAGGCTTCTGAATATATTTTATCTCTAGCTTTCTAAATTTCACATCTTAGTGTGCACCAGTTGCAACTATCAGGCCCTCCAAACAAATCTTCAATTTCCTAGCTCCAGACTGTTAATCCCTTGTTCATGCCCTTTCATACAAGCTCCAACAGCTTTGTTTTGGAAAATTGCTAATTAGAGGCTTATCCCTTCTTAGACATATTATGCAGGTTGATTGCAGGAGCTGATCTCATAAGTTTCTGTCTCTGGGGATTGTGCAGAAGTAGAGATGTGTCCTTCATGCATCTTCCTCTGGGATGCCCCCAGATAGTTTGGTTTCATTAAAGAGGTAATTAGCAGCTTATGGCTACTCCAAAGGGCTATCTTGATTTTATTTTCAATCAAGCACAGTCATTCAAAAGAACATTCTCCTTCTTACCTAATGGCTAATCAGTCCCAAGTGCAAGTGAGATGGGGTTGCTTTTGGCTTCTAGGTCAAAATATGCATCTAGTTAGCAAAACTCCTAGTTTGTATGTTAGACACAAATCGATTTCTCTAAATAATGATCTGGAGAACCAAGTGTAGTAAAGTTAGCCATATATGAATAGGACAGAGGAGAAAAGATGTAACTTCTGTAATAAACCCATGAGGATATATGGCTGAACATATTCCCATCTGAATTATACCGTGTACAGAATTTCACCCTCCCTGTGTGACAAAGGAAGTAGAGCATACCGTATTTTTTCAGAGTATAAGATGCACCTTTTTCCCCAGAAAGGGAGGGTAAAAATCTGGATGCATTTTATACACTGAATACAGCATTTTTGGCCTTCCAAAACCCTGCCTCCTTCAAAAAAAATGGACATGCAGAGGCTTTGGGAGGCCTGCAAAAGTGCTCCTGGGGGCTAGAGAGGCAAACATGAGCAAAAAAGAGTTGTTTTTTGCTTGTTTCCCTCCCCCTCCCAGTTGCCAGGAGTACTCTACAAGCCTCCTAAAGGTTATGCATGGCCTTTTGGGGGGCAAAAGACAGGCCATTTTTTGCTTATCCCCCCCAGTCCCCAGAAGCACTTTGCAGGCCTCTCAAACTCTGCATGACCTGTTTTTCACAAAGAAATGAGATGTGCAGAGGGTTTGGGAGGTCTGCAGACTGCAAAAACTTTTTTAAAAAAATATTACCTCTTCAAAATCTTGGTGCGTCTTATACACTGAAAAATACCATAGGTATAATACTATCTATCTGGTGCAAAGAACCAGGAACACTCGCTGAGTTCAAAGCACTAAAATGTTTATTGTTGTTACCTATGCACTTGAATTGGTATGGGACAATTCACCATGGCCAACTCGCCACACCCAACTCACTGTGGGACAACTCACCACAGTCAACTTGCTGCAGGACAACTCACCAGAGGACAATTCAACAAATACAAAGTTAAATTAATTTCAATGGAATCATGGCAAATAATAATTAAATAAAGTCAATCCAGAAATATGAGAGTTACAATCAAGTTGACAAAAACGTGCTCACCAAGAATGAAAGAAACTGAATGAAACAATACACCATAGAATTGTCCTGCAAATTGTCCTAGACCCCACTTGAATCTGGTTAACTAATGATCAAAGCTAAATTGGCTTCAGATAAAAGTCAATGGAATGTTGATTGGGTTGGGAGTGGGCCCTGGACTTGGGTTTCTTGTGACTGATCAATGATTCCAAACTGATGGCAAGTTTAACCCTGCCTTCCAGCCCAGCCTGCTCATCTCCCACATTATGCCCTCAACCCACCATCACTATGCTGAAATTCAGTCCTAACCATACCCTGATGTACCAAGTAGAGAATGGTCAAAATAGTCCTGCCATAGGTCCTACATAATGCTAGCACTAAGTAGCCAAAAGTTTCCATCCCCAGTTATGCAAAAGCAATATTACCTCACCTGATAAGTGCATTTTCCAAAAGAGATTTCTGTGTTAAATGCCGATTCCCAATTAAGCTCTGGGGATTGAAGTTTGCCCTGTTAATTTAAATTGATTCCTTTCAAAAAAAATTCCAGTGAGCCTTGGAGTTTTTCATGGCTATGTTTTCCACAGACCTCTAAATAAATCTCCTTGCTTCACTAATAGTCTTTGGATAGTTTTCTGCTTTTCCTGCTTGTTGGTAGGATTTGATGCAGTGGTGGGATTCAAACATTTTTACTACCGGTTCTGTGGGCATGGCATGGCTTGGTGGGCGTGGCAGGGGAAGGATACTGCAAAATCCCCATTCCCTCCTGATCAGCTGGGACTCGGGAGGCAGAGAATAGATGTGACGGAGCCAGAGGTGATATTTACCAGTTCTCCGGACTACTCAAAATTTCTGGTACCAGTTCTCCAGAACTGGTCAAAACCTGCTGGTTCAAAACAGAAACTTTCGGATTTCACACAGCAACCACACACCTTGGTTCATAGCTGAACTCAAGCAGCTACATTGTGCCAAAGAGAAAGCCTACAGGAAAGGAGATAGAATGCTGTACAATCAGGCCAGAAATATATTAACTAGGGAGATTGTATATGGCATTGTACTACATCTTACAACATCTTGAATCTACAAGGACCTATGCAAGGATCCTCTTTGTAGACTTCAGCTCAGCATTCAATAACATCATTGCAGATATTCTTCTCACTAAACTGACTCAGCTAGCTGTGCCTAACCACACTTGTAAGTGGGTCTTAAGCTTTCTAACAGATAGGAAACAGCAGGTGAAGCTAGGCAAAATCGCATCAGATACCTGCACAAATAGCACAGGTGCTCCCCCCCCCCGGGCTGCGTGCTCTCCCCATTACTCTTTTTTCTATATATCAATGGCTACATCTCAAAGGATCCTCCTGTTAAAGTACTGAAGTTTGTAGATGATACAACAGTGATTGATCTCATTTGAGATGACAATGAATCTTCATATAGATGGGTAGTTGAACAATTGGCCCTGTGGTGCAACCGGAACAATCTTGAACTGAATTGTAGAGATGATTGTAGATTTTAGGAGAAGCCCTCCTATTCTCTTGCAATTCTAGACAACATTGCATCAACAGTAGAGATCTTCTGGATTCTAGGTTCTACAACATTGCAGGACTTAAAATGGACACCTAACATCAAAAACTTCATCAAAAAAGCACAACAAGGAATGTTCTTCCTGTGCCAACTCAGAAAGCTCAGACTGCCCAAGAAGCTGCCGATACAGTTCTGCATAGGAATTATTGAGTCTGTCTTATGTACCTCTGTAACTATCTGGTTTTGCATAGTAACCAAACAAGAGAGACACAGATTTCAACAAATAGTTAGGACTGCAGAAAAAATAATTGCAACCAACCTACTTTCCATTGAGGACCTGTACACTGTGTGAGCCATAAAGTAGACTGAGAAAATATCTACAGACTCCTCACATCCTGAATATAAACTGTTTCAGCTTGTTCCCTCAAGACAACATTATAGGGCATTGCACACCAAAACATCTAGACACAAAGACAGTTTTTTCTCCCCGTGCTATGACTCTGCTAAACAACTAACTCCCAAAACACTATCTCTGCCCTAGAATGTCAAACCATCTGGTAGGAGTGTATTACCTATTGTTCTTATCATTTTTCATCTTTCCTATTACTAATTTTCTTAGCTTGTTATGACTATAACTATTTGTATCTCATAATTTACAGCTGTGTGAAAAAGTCCTGCACGCTTTACGGTTTACGGTTTATGACATTTTTTTGAATAGGCCATTGATTTTATGATATTTTATGCTAACTGCTATGCAAATATTGTTCTTTTTAAATAAATATTGGTGGTTTTTAAGTGAAAAGCACAAGCTTTTTGAAATGTGGTATTGTTTGGATGGGGATTGTGAATGTTCTTGCATGCTTACAATCCATGCTTACAATGACTATGAAAACAGATTAACTGATGCATACCCAGTGGCATATGTGTTGCAATTACTAAGGCCAATGCTAGTGTTTTGTTAACATTTTTATTGTTTGTGGCCCTGAAAAGGACCATTTAGGTAACCAAACATGGTTACTAATATGAAATTGCCCAGCCCTTATTGCTTATCACCAGGTGGCATCGCTTCGGCATAGACTGTATAAGTCTTTGCACGTGATGTTTGGTGACAATGTGGTGCCAGGCTGCAATAATGGATTCAATCAGCTTTTGCTTGGTCTTCAGATGCTTCTTGTTTATTTCTTAACCAATATTGGCCCAAGTTCTCAATTGGGTTCAAATCCGGGCTCTGAGCTGACCAATCCAGGAGTCTAATATCATGCTCCTTCATCCACTGCTGGACGGACTTGGCTCGATTACAAGGAGCGTTGTCATCCTGGAAGTAAAAGTCCTTCCCTACGAGTTGCTGAGCTGAAGGAGGCATGGTCTTTTCCAGGACTTCAACATACTGCTTGGAATTCATGATTCCCTGCACGATTTGTATCCGACCAATACCAGAAGCAATGATACAGCCCCAGATCATCATGTGCAATGGATGCTTCACAGATAGATTCAGGCACTAAATTCTTCAGCTGGAAATCTTCTGACATACTTATTGCACTGATTCCCAATCAAGTAGAAATTGTTCTCGTCCCTGAAGATGACTTTGGCCCACTGTTTGTTGGTCCACTTGGCATACCTCTTGGTGCACACACGTCGACGAGAGTGGTGAGCAACTGTGAGCAAAGGTTTACTTTGAGCCCTGCAGCCTTTGAGCCTTCTGGCAAGCAGTCTGTGATGCACTGTGCCTGTACACACTTTTACATCACATTTCACCCCCAATTCTTGTAATCTGAGTTGAGGTGAGCTTCCTGTCAGCCATCGAAATGCGTTGCAGGGCCCGATCTTGCCATTTTGTCAACTTTCTTGGTTTTCCAGAGTGGAGCCAGTCATCAACTGAATCAGTTATTTGGTATTTTTCAACCACTCTGCTCACTGTGGTGCGATGGCATTTCATTCTCTTGGCTATTTCTGTACAGGAGTAACCCTCTTCATGAAGCACAATGATGTGATGCTGTTGCTCAGTACTGATGAAAGCAAAGGCCTTCATCCTTGCCCGCAGCCAGAGCTAAATTAAATTTATCGATGCTTTTCATGCCTATTTATAATCAGAGGGTATGACAACGTTGATTGGCTCATAGATTTAGTTCTTGTGCATTTTGATTGTTCAGCCAAAGCTCACTGCTGATTGGCTACTTCCGATCCTAACATTCTTGCAAATTCAAGTTGTGTTTGCTTTAGCACATAAACACACTCAAAACCTTAAAACGACTTTGGTTATATTAATAAAAATTATGCATCCCAATCCGACTACAGAAATTTTCATCAAAGTACTAATTTTGTGTGGTTTCTATGAGTGAAAAGTTGATTAAACATGTAAAATACAGCTTAAAACGGAAAGTATGCAGGACTTTTTCACACAGTTGTATGTTGATTGCCTTATTTAGTATCCTTTGACTATCATTGAGTTTATATCTTATGATTCATGATGATCGTATTTTATGATCATGATTTATCACTTGTTGCTTATATGTACACTGAGATCTTATGCACCGGAGACAAATTACTTGTGTGCCAATCACACCTGGCCAATAAAGAATATTTTAATCTAGTCTAATCTAGTCCATCCCATTCTATTCTATTCTATAGAATTCCATTGTAAGTTTATACCTCATGTTGTTTTGTTGTAGATTACTTACAGATGGAGTTAGAGGGCTGTATGAGTTATGATGTGCCCTCTGCCAGAGCAGCCAACAATCCTGGCCTATCTATCTGTGCAAGTTCAAAAATTACTCTTTACAGCCCAAGTTGAAGGGATTTTATTAAACTGCAGAATAGAAAAGTCATTTAGGACATTAAGTCCCCTATTAGTTGCAGGAATAGAAATTAAAACATATCTTGACAAGTTGCTGTCTAGCCTTTCCTTAAATACTTGAAATAAATGAAGTTCACTACATTTCTAAATAATTGATTCCACTGTCAAACCATTGTTCCTGCCACACACACACCCCATTCAAGGTTGTAGTCTTTTGTTTCAATGTTCTTCCTTTTGGGATTCCATGTCTCCTTAGTGTCTGTTCCTATCTCCTGTTGTAACTCTTGTAGCCTGCTGGCCCAGATTTGATTATCTACTTGAAATATTCCCTAGTGCAATCTTTTTGTGCCACTAGGCAATATTGAAAATTTGTGAACAAGTTATGAGCATCTAGCAAAATGGCTGCCATGGTGATGAAACATGTATTTATCAGAATAACAGAGTTGGAAGCAACTGTGGAGATCTTCTAGATCAACCCCCAGGATATCCTATATTATTTCAGTCAAAAGGTTGTCCAATCTCTTCTTAAAACCCTCCATTATTGGAGAACCCACAATTTTTGGAGGCAAGTAATTCCATTGGATGATCATTAATTGTTCTAACTGTCCATTTTAGGTTGTTTCTTTCTTTGATTAGTTTCCATCCATTGCTTCTTGACCTGCCTTCAGATAATTTGGAGAATAGGTTGATCCACACACACCCCCTTCTTTGTTGCAGTCCCTTAGATATTGGAACCACTAATATGTCACCCCTAATTTATGTCTAGTGTACGTCTAGTTTATTTTCATTAAACTAGACGTACACAATTCCAGCAATCATTCTTCATATGTTTTAGCTTCTAGTCCCTTAATCATCTTTGTTACTCTTCTTTGCAACATCTTTGTTTATATTATGGTGACTGAAATTGGATGCAATATTCCAAGTATGGTCTTACAAAGGCATTATAAAATGGTATGAACACTTCATGTGATCTTGATTCTATCCCTCTATTGATGCAGCCTGGGATTCTGTTGGCTTTTTTGCCATGCAGCACACTGCTGACTCATATTTAAGTGATTGTCCACTAGGACTGCAAGATCCCTCTCACAGTTACTACTATGCATTTGGTTTTCCTTGCCTAAATGTACAACTTTACTTTTCTCATCATTGAATTTCATTTTGTTAGATAGGACCCAGTGTTCAAGCCTGTCAAGATGCTTCTGTACTTTGAGCCTATATTGTGGATTTTTGGCTATTCCTGCCAACTTGGTGTCATATGCAAATGTGATGAGTTCCCCTTCTACCCTCGCCTTTAAATCATTGATGAAAATATTGGAGAGTACCAGGCCTAAGAGAGAACCTTGGGATACTCCACTCCATACTTCTCTACATGTAGACACAGTTCCATTAAGGAGTACACATTGAGGGCAGTTGGTCAACAGGTTACAAATCCATGTGGTGATGGGATGCTGTGTGCACATTTTTCTATCTTATCAATGTGATCAGGAGCATCATTTTTCACCATTCGTAGTAGCTTTCCAACATGCCTTCAAGCATCTCGGCTTACCATTTCTGGACAAGTAGGCATACTTCCAACTAAAGCACTAGGCTGCAAGCTCCATGGCATTTTAATTTTCTGAGAATATTTCCAGGAAATATGCAGGGATAAAAAGCATTTTTGCAAATAAATAATGCATTCTTGTGGAGGGAGGAAGTGTTTTTGCTTGTTGATCTTCCCTTTTTCGTATTTTTTTAAAAAATCAAATTTTTAAAATTAGTTTAAATTTTAAACTAATTTTTAAACTAATTTTAAGTTTAAAATACAGTCTTGTGAGGTTGGAAAACTCAGTAGTTGCCCAGAACAACTATTTAATTTGCTTTGGAGAACAGCCTCTAGGAACGTTTAAAGAGTGGGTAGATCTGAAATATAATACTGGGAAAGTCAAAGCCTAAGGATGTTCCTTTGATCTTTTGTCATGGCCAGGGACCAGGTTTAGAAATAGACCTTGGCAAAACTTGAAAGAGCTAAAAGTATTGGACCTGTGTGATAAGACATTGGGAATACCAACTGTGGATAGACTGGGAATTAAAAAAAAAAAAAAAACAGTACTGGAAAAATGGCAGAAGAGTATGACAAAAAAAAAGGAAAAGAACACTGCTGGATAGTTGCCAAGAAAACAAAATTGGTATATCATATAGTCAAGCTTGGATAAAAGAAGATTTTACATTGACATGTATTTCTTTGCAAATTATGTGCAAAAGATGACTGGAAGATTATTTGCCAGTATATGATATGAAGTTCTGCCTATCCTTCTGTCCATGCACGTGCTGTTATTAAACAAAGGTATGTAATATGAATATTGTAACTTGTAGATTTAACTGGGTAGCTTAACGAAAGATTTATTGACTTGCTCAGAGAATTTTTATTGGGATATGCTAAAAGGCAGTGAGGCATGGACAATCAATAACACATGACAGAAAGACAGCAGTGTAGAAATCTGGTTATGCCATCCATTTTGCTCTTGCAAGAGAAATGGAGATGAAGTGAAACTAAATTGCCCTATCCATCAGGCAAATGTGCCATTACCATGGACTAAACAATAAGCAAAAGATGTTCTATTTTGTTTATTCATTCATAGTTGAGCCTTTTTCCATTGTGACTGTTAACTACGACTCCATCCACTATTTGAGAATTCTAATCCATTAAATGTAAGTAAATAATATGTTTCCTACTGAAGCCTGAATACAGATGGCTAAAATATAGGAGAATGAGTAAGCACTTCACATTATATAAACATATTGCTATTACTGATGATGGTCACATAAAAGTGCTTCTTTGGCACTTCCCATGACAATCAAGAAGCAAAACCATCATTTCATAAATGAATCCAGAAACCTGGGTGGGAATTGGATGCTGCTGTGACCAATTTTGCACAGGGACGTCTTCTCGTACTCCTTTCCATCCAGTGGTGGGTTTCCATTTTTTTAAATTATTGGTTCGCTCGTGCGTATGCACAATGCTTCTGTGCATGTGCAGAAGCGTCCAGGCGGGTGGGCAGAGCCTCCAATTGTTACCACTTCCGGTTCACCCAATCTGGGCTGAACTGGGAGCAACCCACCTCTGCTTCCATCCCTTCTCCCCTTCCATTCTATCAAGTTGAAACTTAACGAGATTGACACATTTTGTGAATCTGCAATATTCTCATCTAGAATCTTATGAGCTGTTCAGTCTCTTGATCGATCGATCAATTGATTATGTGGCATCAGGTCAGTTTCAACCTTGGCATCCACATAGATTTTCTCCAGGAGAATCTATCTCTAACTTTGTCCTTGAGGCCTTTCAATGGTGTATTGATCCCCATTGTAACCAAGTCCATCCAGTTTGTTCTTTTCTTTCTTTCATCTTTGCCATCCTTGTAGATTCTTCAAGAGATTCGCTATCACAGTACAAATATTTGGGTCCAGTACCAAACTTCTCCAGATTTTTGTTGTTGCTGAAGAATCCTGTTAGCAATTTCACAACATTTAAAGTATTTAAAAATAATGGTCACCTGCAAACTCTGCATTAATAATGATGTGGTCTCAAATCTACTGGTCTTCAATTTGGTTCTGGACTACAATTTCCAGAATTCCAAGGTACTTGTGAATTGGTGTGCCACTTGATTATAATTGTTGAAAATATTTGGAGCTATAATCTTGAAACATGTATTAGGATGCAGAGAGATGTTTTATGTAATTAAGTAGATTGTTTTTTTAAAAAAAATATTTCATTAATTGCTTTAAGAATAACCACAAAGTTAATTTCATTTTGAAGTCCTGAAAGTTCCAAATATTGTTCTTGGATTCAAATTCAAATTTTATTCAAGCATTAATTTGGAAGAATATAAGTCTGTCCTTCCTTCTACTGTGTGCTGGTGCAGATGAATAACTCCCCCCCCCCCAAATGATATCATGTTAAGATATCATAGGGATTTAAATACGCAGCAAGAAGGAACACTAGAGAGGTTGTACAAGCTTGGGATAAAAAGGCCTTAAGGGATAAATTAATTTAAGGCACTAATTTAATTCAATTTAATTTTGTCCCCACATTTCAAAATTGGCTCCTTCTTAAGTTTCCTTTTAAAGGAGAGAGGAGGATTTGCCTTTTTGGCCCCACCCACTCCCAGGTGCTCTGGAACTGGGAAGGTGTTACTGAGAAATCATATAGTTCATGTATGCTCACGTTTGTTTCAAAAAAGTTGATGCATCCCCTTTAGAAAGAGCCGAGGTGGCGCAGTGGTTAGAGTGCAGCACTGCAGGCTACTTCAGCTGACTGTTAGCTGCAGTTCGGCGGTTCAAATCTCACCGGCTCAGGGTTGACTCAGCCTTCCATCCTTCCGAGGTGGGTAAAATGAGGACCCAGATTGTTGGGGGCAATATGCTGACTCTGTAAACCGCTTAGAGAGGGCTGAAAGCCCTATGAAGCGGTATATAAGTCTAACTGCTATTGCTATTGCTTTTTAAAACCAAAACGAGGTGCTTTCAAATTACTGAATGCGGAAAATACAGTCATAAGCAAATGCCTGTGAATTTAAATTGAAAACTGCAAAAAGGCATAGGAAACTGCCCGATGACAAGGTATGTCATTATCCATCAAATCCAGGATGTTAGAATTTTTGATTGATGGAATCACATCGAGGTCTCAGGAAGGAGTATTTAGTACCTGGAATAAAACACTCAATGTCTCTGGAAATGTGTAGAGCATCTTTTGACTTCTGTGTTTAAGACTTAAAGGTCTAAATACTCAGCAAGAAGGACATGATATAGTTCCTCAGCCAGGGATCTGCTATTCAGCTTTTTGCTGTGTGAGATCCTTCCATAATCATATAATTAATATGCAGCCACATCTGAGAAGTGGGTAGCACAAGCTGATTAGAGCAAAGTCATGGTGCCATCTTTGTTTATCACATCACATAGGTGTTCAAAAGGGGCAAAGCTTGTGGCACAATAGTTGTATGCTATGCTGTTAACAAAAATAGAAGCAGATTATGTGGCTACAGCTGCTGTTAAAGAAAAATAAGCATTGGGCTAGTCACAAAATAGCTACTATCTGCCTAGTCATATGGTCCATCACAAGCAGTGGTGGGATTCAGCCAGTTCGCACTTATTTGGGAGAACCGGTTGTTAACTTTCTAAGCAGTTCAGCGAAACGGTTGTTGGAAGAACTATTATTTTGTTTTTTCTCCCCATTTTACAGGGCTAATCCTGTAAGGAAAGCAGGGAGGAAACATTCTGGTGTTGTTTCTAGCCTAATCTCTATTGCCCTGCTTACAGAAACTGCCTCTCTGGTTAACCCTCATTACATTGTAACAGCTAAGGTAAAGCGCCCATCACCCTGAGTGATGTTGAATTGGCCATGCCCACACGGTCCCATGACCTCTGAGCCACACTTATCCAGCTGCTCATTAGGGCAGAGAACCAGTTGTTAAATTATTTGAATCCCACCACTGATCACAAAATATCAACTAACCAAAAATCAACCTGGTCCATTTGTTGCCTCTGGTTGCATTAATTTTGGGGAGGGGTTAGGGACTAAGGCATTACTTAATATCTTCCCAAATCTCTCCCTGCGCAAAATATTACAGGATTACTTATCAAATGAGTATGCTTTCAGTTATACAGTGTGATTTTCTTGTTTGTTCTAGATCTGTGGCACCCCAAACTCTTAAACTGCAACCAACCATCTTTTTATTTTCCAGCGTAGCCTAAGGGTGGGGTGGGTCATCAAAGCTTCAGTATAATTAGAAATAAACCTTATGTCAGAAGTTGATGCCCTGCCTGATCCCTTTTAAAAACTTTAATGTTAAGATGATATTTTAGAAATCAGAAAATATATGTGGGGGGGCAGGGGGGCTTTCAATTTTCTTTACTACCAGTTTGGTGGGCGTGGCTAGATTGGTGGCATGTGACTGAGTGGGCATGGCCAACTTGACGTCACTCACACACACTCAGTCACATGACCCCCCCTCACCAAGCCATGCCCACAGAAATGGTGGCAAAAAGTTTTGACCGGGGGGGGGCCTTCAGCCTCGCTGGAACTAAGGGAGCACCTGCAAACTACTCGGTTTTTTTCCTCCCCAGCCCCCAGAAGACTCTGCAGGCTTCAGCAGGGCTGGAGGAAGGGAAAAAAGCCTCCACTTTTGTGAAAAACGGCCCATCTCTGGTACCTCTCTGAGACTGGCATAACACGCACCTTTGAAAAAGGGGGAAAATTACATTTTTCCAATGAAGATAGTTTTGCACATGGGCAGAACATCAAATAAAGATGGTGGTGCCCAGGATAGAATCGGTTTGGTCACATGTCTGGCCAAGTTGCTACCTATTCGGCTGAACCAGTCCGAAGTAGGAACCCACCTCTGGTGTGGGGGCCTAATTGGGTGGTGCAGAATGTTTTTATGGCTGTTTCAGAACTCAGTGCTACCACAAAATAGAAAGATGCCAAGCTGGATTTTTTTTTTTTAACCAAAAATCACGTTTGACTTTTACCTTTAGCAACAGCATCTTTTTATCACCCAGGGGAAGAACAATCAGGTAGAATGCCAAATAAGCAAAACTTTCACAGTATCTGGGACTTTCAAATCCGGTAGTGCCTGGTTAAAACACCATTTCTACCTGACACACAAAAGTGTCACTTCTCTTTTTTTTAATATTTTTTTTTATTTTTAATTTAAAACAAACACAACATCCTTCTTTACATGCTGTAGAAAGTGTATCAGGGTTACAAAAAGACTTTTGTGCAGTTCTCCCACAGTCAACAAACATAATTAATATTAACTCGAGCATTTTAACTCAAATATTTATACATGTCACCATCATCATATCTCCATTTCCATTTGACTATAATTGTTTAATGTCCTTCATCATAAAATATATCAAAATTTAATACATAACCACATACTGGCCTTTCAATTACTATTTCTAGAATCCTCCACTAACACTAAATCCTTATGTCCTATTCTTGCTAAACATCCATAATATTTAATAATAACGTTTTCTAATCCTCCTTTCCAAATCACTGTTTAAAATTTACATCCAGTTTCTTTATGTTATACCCATATCTATATATATCTATATATCTATATATCTATATATCTATATATCTATATCTATATATCTATATATCTATATATCTATATATCTATATATCTATATATCTATATCTATCTATATCTATATCTATATCTATATCTATATCTATATCTATATCTATCTATCTATCTATCTATCTATCTATCTATCTATCTATCTCTATCTCTATCTCTATCTCTATCTCTATCTCTATCTCTATCTCTATCTCTATCTCTATATCTATCTATCTATCTATCTATCTATCTATCTATCTATCTATCTATCATCTATCTATATATGTTGTTATTCTTATCCCTCTTTTATTTGACTATATCCTGTATCATAACATTTCCCTCCTAATAATCAAAACTTTAACTGTATCTAACTTGGTTCTTTTTTTAATTATTAACTTTTATGTATAATCCAAAGGGATTTCTAATCTTCCTTACATGGGTACCATTCAATATTCATATCCAATTATACTCATCATAATACTACACTTTGTATACATTAGTAACATTATCAATTATTTATTTAAAGTATATCTATTGTCAATAAATTTCACTAAGTTTAACTAGTTTTAAATTATATTCCTCCATCTATCAACCTGTTATCTTTCCAATAGCAAAAAAGTCTCATATCTTCCGCCATTTGTGGTGCCAGTCCTCTAATAATCTCCTTGATCAACTTTGTATGGACTCCTCTTAGCAACTCCTTGCTTATAAGATCTCTCATGTAATTTTGATGCCCTTCTTCTGTTTCCTTAGTCAGCTCTTCTTTGATTGTCAGTAGTGTTATCAATGCTATTGCTAATAAAATTTCTCTCTTTAAATCCATAGATTCTTTGTTTGTTTCTTCTTCTGTATCTTGCCCTCTGGGATAAATTTCCTCTCCATTTAATTCCTCTTTCAGTATGCCAATCTTTCCATTTTCAGAGACAAACCAATCACCATAAATATCAACAAATTTAATATCATTTTCCACTTCCATTTTTTGAGTTTTAACCACCACGTTTTGTATTTGATAAACATCCTTAACTTCTTCATCATATTTTGCTGTTATATGCTCTAAGTCTTGCAGCTTCTTCTCTATCCTCTCATATGTATGTGATAATTTATGTATTTCTGAAAATATCTTTTGCAAGCTTAAGATTTCTGTTTGCTTTTGAACTAGTGCAATTCTCTCCAGCTAACAAACACAGCTGCTCTAGCTTGGAAGGTTAATACAATTAAAGATAGATTCACAGAAATGTTTTGTTTTCACTTTTCTCTGGTTAGAGATATACTTCAAAGGGACATCTGTATGCTTCCCTTCTTATCACTCTTTATAACCAAGCAGTGAGACCTTGTAGTGCCAAGCCAAAACAATCAGTGAAGAAAAGTGTTCCATTTCCAATACACAAACTCCAATACACAAATCTTCCAGCCTCTGAGTAGTAGTGTTATTGTTGCAAATTTCCTTATTTCTTTTGTATCTTTTTTGTATTTCAAGTTAGAAAAAAGAGTCCAATTTTTAAATGGGTTAGAAAAACACCCACATAAATGAAAGAGGAAAATTTTAGACCATAGGTTACAGAGAATAATAAAAGAAAATATAGAAGAAGAAAGCTTAATCCATTCATTTTACAAGGCTTGCATAAATTCCATCCATGAAGATAGCATTTAAAAAGTAAGATAACCACTGTCCAAATTATGTGGAGTTGGGTGAAGTGTAGCCATAATAACATTCTTCTCTGAAAGTCAAGGTCAACTTTGTCTCTGCACCTGGCCAGATCTGGATGGGAGGAGTCTATCTTCGTGACAGTGAAAGATTGGACCATGTGATAAACTTATGGGTGTTGGGGTGGGATCTTGAACTTTCAGCTCGGTGGGAAAACCTGGAAGCTTTCAGATTCAGGTTTTCCCAGTTGTGCCAACATGGCTCTTTTAATAAATTGGAACTTTGAGGAATCTCTTGCCTCGGATTCTTATTTTATTTTGGATGCTATTTGGAACCCTGACACCGTGTCCTTGACTCCCAGAGAAAGGAATGTTCTTGTGGCTAATATTCCACTGCTCCTTGCCACCACCACCCCTTTCACTTTCCCAGGCTCTAAATTTGGCAGCCCTGAAGCTCCAAAGAAAAATGGCTCCCAGGCTGACAGGCTGATTACTTAGGGACAACCTTAGGAGAAGGAAAAATGGATTCCTAATGAAACTGAACTTTAAGAAAACTAAGAACATGGCATTCGCCCCTCTCAATTCCTGGCACATAGATGGGGAAGAAATGGAGGTAGTGATTTATTTTCCTGGGCTCCAAGATCACCGCAAATGGGGACTGCAGCCAAGAAATTAAAAGACGCTTGCTCCTGATCAGGAAAGCTATGGCAAATCTCGACAGCGTACTAAAAAGTAGAGACATCACCATGCCAATAAAAGTGTGCATAGTCACGGCTATGGTTTTGCCAGTTGCAATGTTTGGCTGTGAAAGTTGGACCATAAGGAAGGCTGAGCGCCAAAGAATTAAGGCCTTTGCTGGAGAAGACTCCTGCGAGTCCCTTGGATTGCAAGATGATCAAACCGGTCAATCCTAGAGGAGATCAACCCAGACTGCTCCTTAGAAGGCCAGATCCTGAAAATGAAACTCTACTTTGGCCATCTAATGAGAAGGAAGGACTCACTCGAGAAGAGCCTAATGCTGGGAAAGATTGACGGCAAAAGAAGATGGGGACGACAGAGAATGAGGTGGCTGCATGGAGTCACTGAAGCAGTAGGCATGAGCGTAAGTGGACTCCAGAGGATGGCAGAGGACAGGAAGGCTTAGAGGAACATTGTCCATGGGATCACGATGGATCGGACATGACCGCAACTAACAGCAACAATTTCCCTGCCCTGCAGTGATCTAGTAGGTGTGACTGAAATCAGGAAAGAATTGAGAAAGCAGAAGAAAAAAAAAGAGAATTTTGTTTCCTTAACCTTGATATTTAGTTTCAAAGATTTAAAAAAACAGGGATTTAGTGAATAGTGGGCCAAGGGAGATATTTGAATGGTAGCCGACCATGATAGAAGAAAGGAGCTGGGGAAAAAATCCTGAAAGGGTCAGAACAATGGGATACCTTTGTGTAGATTTACCTTTGCATACAAAGTACTGAAAATAGTAATAATCTCAGTTAATTATGTAGTACAGAGAAAAAGAGACATTGCAAGAAGCAGCATTAGATTTCATTGAATCCTAAAATAAGAAGGCAATTATTAAATGCAAAAATCAATTTGCTTTTGAGCTGATCTCGTATAAAGGTATAATCGCCTTACCTGGTAGATTTAGTAGAGAATAGTAGGAGTTGTGTCTGGATCAGATTTCTTTGAGCAAGTTTCTTGAAGAGAAACTGTATTGTTCTTATTCTTTTAACTACCTCAAAGAGAGGGTGAACAGTCTGAGATTATATAGTCACATATTTCACTATGTCATTTTAAAAAAGGTAGCCTAGAGGTCCCTTTCAGAAGTGGTACCATGCAAAACTTTCATGTAAACTATAAAATAAGATAGGTATGATACAAATAGAAGAGAATATTAGTAGTTTAGGGTTGAACTGTGTGTTCTGGTGTTGAGCCTGGTTGTTTTGTTGAAGATGTTTCATTACTAAACTAAGTAACATCATCAATGCTAGAAGGGAGTGGAGTTTGCGGGGAGTTTTCTTGGTAGTTCCTTAATTAGGCTGTTGTTGGTTGTTAGCTTTTTTGGCTGAGTTGGTAGTACCTTGATTGGAATATTGTTTACTTCATGATTGTTGGTCTAGCATTATTTTTTGTGTTAATCTCTCTTTATCTGTAGATTGTTGTGATCTTTTTTGTTTCTTTTTGGTTTTTTAATTATGTCTTTTGAATGTTATGTAGATGTTGTTTATCCCTATGTGCCTGTTGAGGGCACCTAGCTCAGAGAGCACCAAGGACCCCACAAGATGAATATGGAAAAAAGGCACAGATCAAGTTCCAGAACTTTTCTGAACAAAAGTGAAGGATAAGAGCCGAGGTGGCGCAGTGGTTAGGGTGCAGTACTGCAGGCCACCTCAACCGACTGTTAGCTGCAGTTCGGCGGTTCTAATCTCACCGGCTCAAGGTTGACTCAGCCTTCCATCCTTCCGAGGTGGGTGAAATGAGAACCCAGACTGTGGGGGCGATATGCTGACTCTGTAAACTGCTTAGAGAGGGCTGAAAGCCCTATGAAGCAGTATATAAGTCTAACTGCTATTGCTATTGCTATTGCTTATGATCCCCCAAGCTTATCTAGGAATATGGTGTGGCTTCATCCATTTTGCTTTATGGCTCTACCTATTGCTCTTTTCTTTATAGACAAATCAAGTACTAGGGCTATGCAGGCCTTTAGATTCAATAACAAAAGCTTGCTTTAGGAACACCATCTGGAAAAGGCACATCTGCTCAAAGTTTGTGGCTTTGTTGAAATATTGTCTGCCTTTGAATCCAAAGTACAATCCTGTTGAGTCTCTGGCCAGTGAAAGATTGTTTTCCCTGAAAAAGGTAATAAAGGAAGCATAGGGCCAACTCAGCAGGACCATGAAACTTGTACTATGTTCCATCTCTAAAACTGTAGAACATAAATTGTAAGCTCGAACCAGCCATTCTTTATCTGCTCTGACCAATGTTGTTCTCTTAACACTGGCAAAATAATTTTACACCAGCTGTGATTTTTTTGTTACCTATTTTTTTTGGACTAACAAAATAAAACATATTCCTGGTGTGGATGCTTCTGACTTTGACAGAAAAGTAGCCTTGTGATCAGCAGAACCTGATTGCTGGTTCAAACCAAAGGATACTATAATTCTATTCTCAGAATGGTTAATCTTATTGAATGCTGTATGGGGTGGTAGCTAAGACTTTGACCTAAAATTAAGAAGAGTTTTTTCCCTCTCCCTCTCCCTCTCCCTCTCCCTCTCTCTCTCTCTCTCTCACACACACACACACACACACACACACACACCCTCTCCCTCCCTCCCCCCCTCTCTCTCTCTCACACACACACTCTCCCTCCCTCTCTCTCCTTCTCCCTCTCCCTCTCCCTTCCACTCCCTCCCTCCCTCTCTCCTCATAGAGGGAGTTCTTGTTATGAAGTTAACATGGAGGGAAAACTCCCTGTAACTCATCTTTATCTCCTTTAAAATGGGCCATACACCCAACAACTCAAATTAAAATCTAAGGAATGACAGAGAGCATTCTGACATGGCAGAGTCCAACACCCTTCTTTTGAAAGTAAAAGTTTCCCCTGTCCAATCATGTCTGACTCTCGCAGGCTGTGTTCATCTGTTTCTAAGCCAAGGGAGCCAGTGTTGTCCAAGGATGCTTCTGTGGTCATGTGGCCAGTGTGACTATACACCAAAATGCACAAAAGCAATGTTACCTTCCCATTGTAGTGGTACCTATTTATCTAATCGAATGTTCATGTTTTTAAACTGCTAGGTGGGCAGGAGCTGAGGCAATGACGGGAGCTCCCCCCATCGTGCGGTGCTCAGATCTCAAACCCAGGCTGTCACTTTCCAGCTAACAAGGTCTTTAATCACTGAGCCATCACCCTTTCTCCCCCCTATCCCCAATATCCTTCTTGTAATCTCCAGCAAATGGTATTTGGGGTCCTTTTGTCTCTATGGTGGAAAACGATAAGCAACCATTGTGCCATTTACTTATTTACTGACTTCAGGAGTATGATAATCCAATATTAAAAGTACAGACTAGGCTTGAAATTTCAATAATAATAAAACCATAACACTGTAAAATCATGGCACTTTAAGAAAAAATGAGGTACAGCATTGCAGATTCAATTATAAGCCTGGTGCCCCAAATTCATGAGACTTGGAATAAGCCATAATTAAACCATGGAAACTTTGGTGCTCTTTGAACGTGGTTGTTTGCTTTCAGATATTTTGTTACCAGACTAAGTAACATTTTTAGTGCCACACTGAAAAATAGTTGGCTCTGAAGAGATTATCTACTTTAGTAAATGTAATGTCTGCACGCCAACAACTAAGCTCAGAGAGCATCAAAGACTCCACAGTTCTTTACAATTTATATTCTCTTCTATTGGTACATAATTAAAATGTGTGGGAATTACCCTATTAGCCTACTTAGGTTGTATCAAAAAATGTCTTTTCTTGAGTTGCTGCACACTGGATTCCTGGTGAATTCCAGGAATGTCAAGTCAAGGCCAGGACAAGACATTTTCATGTTTTGCTGAGAAAAATACAGAATATGTTATTAGGAGACAAATTTACTCAAGGGAATCTCTACTTTTTAAACAATCATTTTGTTTCCTTTGATTTTGATTTCCTATAAATCAGAAATAATGTATTGCAATAACAAATCACATAAATTAGAGTGCAATAATAAATCAGATTAATTAGTTTACAGGTCCTCATGATGTAATCTTACTTTCTGATTATTGGAATCTGGTGCTAACCATAATTTGATGAATGATTTGTTAGAATAAACCTCAGTTTCATGATTTCAAAGAACATGCTGCCCAAGCCTTCAGAATATGTAAACTGTTTTACCAAACTAAAATGTGAGCAGGAATATCTGCTGGATTTTTTTTTAATGTATTCCTCAAATATATGTAATTTAATTGAAAACATACACACAGCGAATGAAGTGGCACTTGTAAATTCATGGTTTTCCTCAGACAAGAGCTACTAAATTTATCTCAAATTAGTTTTAAGGCTGGAAGCATATGGTTGCAATCACAAAATATGCTTAACTGGTTGCTGAATTAATCCCATTTCTGGATTCCTACAACTCACTGAATCATATATTCAACAAATGGGCAAAGTTCACACACCATGCTAAAGTACAAAAAATGAGGTTTTATATATCAAGTTTAGTGGTTTTGCAAATACAGCTGCTGAGCTTTTAGGTGTATCTCATGCAAGCCCTGCCTAAAATTTCCCTGATTCCTTTGAGAAAACAACTCCAAAATGTGGATTATTTTTCTTCCTTTACATTCTGAATTCAGTGAAAAACTATCATTGTAAGGAACTACAGGTGACTTGCATCCTGCTGGAAGAATTCTTTTCTAAAGCAAAAGACAGCAATTTCTCTGGGGAGAACCAGAAAGGTTCAAACTGACAAAAATAAAAGTTACAGCATGTCACATATCTTGTCTACAAGCATTGTGACATCACATGCATATTCAAAGGGGATGGAGCTTGCAGCAGAACATGGCTTTCATCTTTAGGATAAAAGCAACAAGATCCTCTTGCAGAGTAACACTCAGGCTGGGGGGCCAAATTTTACACCCCTCAGACAGGGTTCGCAACTTGGGAGTCCTCCTGGACCCACAGCTGACCTTTGACCACCACCTGTCGGCTGTGACCAGGGGGGCATTTGCCCAGGTTCGCCTGGTGCGCCAGTTGTGACCCTACCTGAACCGGGAGGCTCTCACAACGGTCACTCGGGCCCTTGTGACCTCTAGGCTGGAATACTGCAACGTGCTCTACATGGGGCTGCCCTTGAAGAGCATCCGGCGACTTCAGCTAGTCCAGAATGCGGCCGCGCGAGTGATTGTGGGCGCACCGCGGTTCACCCACATAACACCTATCCTCCGTGAGCTGCGCTGGCTACCTGTTGATCTCCGGGTGCGCTTCAAGGTGCTACTTACCACCCATAAAGCCCTCCATGGTAGTGGATCTGAGTACTTGAGAGACCGCCTCCTGCCAATTACCTCCCTACGACCTATTAGATCACACAGATTAGGCCTCCTCCGAGTTCCATCCGCCAGTCAGTGTCGACTGGCAACTACACGGAGGAGAGCCTTTTCAGTAGTAGCTCCGACCCTTTGGAACGATCTCCCCGTGGAGATTCGCACCCTCACCACCGTCCAGACCTTCCGCACAGCCCTCAAGGCCTGGCTATCCCGTCAGGCCTGGGGATAAAGATTCTAATCCGTCCCCACCCGAATGATGAATGAATGTTGTGTTCTATTTTTACTTATGTATTGTCTCATGTCTTGTCTTGTATTCCCCTCCCCACAAATTGTAAGCCGCCCTGAGTCCCCTCAGGGAAAACGGCGGCCTATAAATAATAAACAAATCAAACAAATCAAATCAAGTAGTAGTTTGGCTTGGCAAGGTAGCAGCCCTATCATATGACATGCTTGTGTGCTTCCCAAGATGTGTCACATGAACCATGTATTTCATTCTTAACATTGCTATTCCTATGAGCATGACTGAACCACCCTGTACACTGTGTGGTGCAGTGGCTCAGTGTCTTAATGAGCTGGAGATGGCCTCTGTTCCAGTGGTTCGAACCCTAGCATTTTCATGGCAAGATGAGCTCCTGTCATTCGCCTCAGCTTTTCTCCACTTAAAAGTTTGAAAGCATGTTCTATGCAAGTAGATAGATAGGTACCACTTTGATGGGGAGGTGAGCTGGTGCTCTGTGCAGACAGTCAGATTCCTGATGGTACTGATTCTTTCAGGTTGTGATACCTGTTCGTGAGGTGGCTCCAGGAAGGGAGGGGACCTTGAGTGATGATGCAGGAAGAGTCACTCATCTTTCTCTCCGGTGCAAAGCCAGCTCACCCTCCTGTGACGCACTTTAAGAAGTGTGCAAGAGTGTCCTATAACAGGGCTGGTACCTTGGCAAGCCAAACTATTACTCTGTGATAGCATTGTGGTCTCCTGGCTACTGTAACAATGCCATACAATAATAATGTGTTGTCCCTATTGTAATTGGAGCCCTCGGAGCAATACCTAAAGATATTTGGAAATTCCTCGCTATTTGGAAATTCTAAATTTACCTGACTTGAACATTCTGATTCTACAAAAAACCATTCTACTTGAAACAACTTATATCCTCTGACGTTATCTTAACAGTTCCTAGGTCCTTGGTTAGGACTCGAGCTGTTGAGCTACCAACCAACCACAAAGGCTGTGAATCTCACCAAAGATTAACCACGTTGTTGTTGTTGTTGTTGTTGTTATTATTATTATTATTATACAATTGTATCACAGCGGCCAGTTGTTTCGCCGGATTTGGCATTGGTTACTAGTCGGGCCCCACCCAGGGGCCTAGGACGTCGTAACGTATTTTCATAATATGTGTGCAGATCCAAGCAGTGCGGCTTTTTGCATTTGACTGATGGTGATTTTGTCAATTTTTAACTGTTTTAAATGTAATTCCAGTGCTTTTGGTATAGCACCCAGTGTGCCAATTACCACTGGAATTATCACTGCTGGTTTGTGCCATAGTCGTTGAATTTCGATTTTTAAGTCCTGGTATCTTGCGATTTTTTCATGTTCCTTCTCGGCGACCCTGCTATCACCTGGTATTGCGATGTCTATGATTGTGACCTTATTTTTCTCAACCAGTGTGATGTCTGGTGTATTATGCGCCAGTATTTTGTCGGTTTGTATACGGAAATCCCACAAGATCTTGACCATCTGATTTTCGGTGACTTTTTCAGGCTGATGTTCCCACCAGTTTGTTGCTGTTTTAATATTATATTTTTTGCACAAATTCCAATGGATCATTTGTGCTACTGAATTGTGCCGCAATTTATAATCAGTCTGTGTGATTTTTTTACAGCAGCTGAGTATGTGATCAACAGTTTCATCAGCTTCTTTGCAAAGTCTGCATTTGGCATCATCAGAGGATTTTTCGATTTTGGCCTTAATGGCATTTGTGCGGATAGCTTGTTCTTGCGCAGCCAGGATTAGTGACTCTGTTTCTTTCTTTAATGTACCTGTTGTTAACCATAACCAAGTTTGTTCACTGTCCACTTTATCTTTTATTTTTTCCAGAAATTGGCCATGCAGTGCTTTGTTCTGCCAACTCTTCATTCTTGATTTTATCACATCTTTTCTGTATTCTTGTTTCGTCTGTTGGGCCTTCAGTAGATTTTTGTTCTTTACTTCGATTAATAGATGTTCTTGACTTTCTTTTAAATAATCAGCCAGTGCATGTTTTTCTTCTTCAACTGTTTGCTTCACTTGTAATAATCCTCTGCCACCTGATTTTCGGGGCAGATATAGTCTATCAGTATCACCACGTGGATGTAAACTGTAGTGCATTGTCATTAGTTTCCTGGTTTTTCGGTCCAAAATGTCCAAATCAGCTTGGGTCCAGTTAACTATACCAGCTGTGTATCTTATAACTGGTATTGCCCAGGTATTTATGGCCTTGATTGTATTTCCACCATTCAATTTAGATTTCAAAATTTTCTTAATTCTGTTGGTGTACTCTCGCCTGACAACAGTTTTTACTATTCCATGCTTGATGTTATCCAATTGCAGAATGCCTAAATATTTGTAGGCTTCATTTTCTTTGCATTTAATTAATTGGCCATTGGGCATTTCAATTCCCTCACATGCAGTGATTTTGCCCCTTTTTATGGATACAGTGGCGCATTTTTCCATGCCAAACTGCATTGAAATATCGGTGCTGAATACTCGGACTGTGTTTGTCAATGATTGGATTTCTATTTCTGACTTTCCATAGAGTTTCAAATCATCCATATATAGTAAATGCGAACTTTTTTCAGCTTCTTTGGCTGTTTGGTAGCCTAATTTCATTTTTTTTAAGATTATTGATAGTGGGATCATTGCGATGATGAAGAGAAGAGGTGAAAGTGAATCACCCTGGAAAATTCCTCGCTTGATATTAATCATTCCGTAGATCTCATTCCCTACTGCCAACTCAGTTCTCCATTGTTTCATCGCCTTTTCAGTAAAGGATGTAATATTTTTGCTAATGCCAGTTGTTTCTAAGCATTTTATGATCCAACTATGTGGCAGTGAGTCAAATGCCTTTTTGTAATCAATCCAGACCATATTCAAGTTCGTTTTTCTGTTCTTACAATTTTCTAATATCATTTTATCAATTAGAAGCTGATCTTTTGTGCCCCTGCTCCTTCTTTTGTTGCCTTTTTGCTCTATTGGCAAGATGTTGTTTGTTTCCAAATAATCCATCATGTTATCTGCAATAATGCCTGTGAGTAATTTGAAGGTTGTTGGCAAGCATGTGATTGGTCTGTAGTTTTCAGGTGTTGTTCCTTTAGTTGCATCTTTCTGAATCAAGTATGTTTTTCCAGTTGTCAACCATTCATCAATTTGGCCCTTTTGTAAATTTTCATTCAGTTGCCTGGCCAATATTGCATGTAAACTGGTCAGATATTTGAGCCAGAAACCATGTAATTGGTCCTTTCCAGGTGATGTCCAATTCTTTACCTTTTTAACTCGATTTTTGACCATCTCAGTTGTTATTTCTAATACTTGCATTTGTTTGTTGCCAATGCTTTTCTCAAAGTCATGTATCCACTTTGCTTCCTTGTTGTAGTCCTTTGCATTTTCCCACAATTTTTTCCAGAATTCAACTGTGGCCTGCTTTTCTGGTTTTTCACTTTTGGTGTCACCATTCACATTAAGACTTTGATAAAAACGCCGTTGGTCTGATCAAAATTGCTGATTTTGTTTATATTGGATGATTCGTGCCTCATATCTTTCAATTTTTCTAGCTGTTGCTGTTATCTGCTGTTTTACAATCTCTACAGCTTCATTGATGCTTCTTGTATCCAATCTATATCACATGTGTGTTCTAAACCTACACCTTTCAGAGTAGGAAAAATATACCCCCCGCCCAAAAAAACCTGGGAATTAAAAAAAAAATATGTATCATCCTAGAAGAAAAATACCTGCAATATACTCCTTTGCCAAAAATATGTATACTGGAAAAAGGTGTCCCGATTTTAATTCCTGCCAAAATGTGGTGAAATGTATTCTGGATTCCCAGGAGGGAGGGGCTGATTTCCAAAGGGCAAAAAGGCAGCAGAAATTTGGGTCACAGAAAAGAGCTAAAATAGTTCCTCCCTAAGGTTTCCTAGGGTACTTGTAGTTATTTAAATAGTTGTTTAGACTGGCAAGATTCTGTCTATAGATGAAGAACAATACAGCAAACTGCATTTAAGTGACTTCATGGGTCATTCATGGTTCTTGGGGCATGACCCAAAATCAGAAATAGTAGGCCTTAATTGATGAAAAGATTGGTCAAAACAGAATTAACCATCACTGGGAAGATAAAGAGGTGGATGTCTGCTTCCCATCTTTAGCGTGAGTTTGTGTGAGTTTTGCATTTCATCTCTCCCAGCGTATCATACAGAGAAGGCTATTCTGCTCCCATCTCTGCTCAGTGCATAGAGACTATTAGGGCAAGTGCAGACAAGGATAGCCTTGCTATTGGAATCTGTCACTTAGCTGATGATGTTACAAATGGCTATCCCACCTTACAAGCCTTATATGTACGAACCCTGTTAGGAAGAATCAATGGCAGGTAAAAATTACAAACCCCGGATAATTCCGATTTGTTAGAAATTAGGCATAAGTGATTACTGCTCAGTTGTTACATTATCTAAATTACCAGCAAATTGCTCTGTGAACTTTTCTTATAAAGAAGGCCATCACAAATGCTTCATTCCTTCTATTTGTGTTTCATAGCCCACAGTGCCTTTCTACGGGTTCTGGTTTTATTTAAGTGACAATTGCAGTGCCGTGATTCAGAGCAAGGGGAATGTTTCTGGATTGCCTAAAGTATCCAACAGTTCCAGATAAACAGTTCCTAGAAATCCACAGTTGTGCCAGTTCCCTTCCTTTGTGCCCATCATTTATGAGATGCACTGTTACAAGATGTGATGGCACAGACTCAGATGGCTTTTACAAGGGATTAGATATGTTGATGGCAGAAATGAAGACGGCAGATTAAGCATGAGCCAGCAATGTGCTGCAGCTGCCAGAGGAGCCAATGTGGTTTTAGGCTGCATCAACGTATAGTGTTTAAGATCATGGGAAGTGACAGCAGTGCTGTATGCTTCACTGGTCAGACCACATCTGGATTATAGTGGCCAGTTCACAAGGCATACTGAGGAACTGGAAACAGAGAAGAGTAATAAGGATGTTTAAAAACTGGAGAGTAAATCCTACAAAAAGCTGTTAAAGGACCTTGATACGTTTAGCAGCAGCCTTGTTAAAAGATTTATTCCTAAGCATATGCAGAGTGCCCAAAAAAATTACAGAATAACAACAAGACCCATTCAAAAAGAAAGGCATGATCGTATTCTTTTTTGAATGCAATAAACTTAGCTCAGGTAATCATGAATGTCAACAGTGATCTATTTAAAGTAAAAAGATGTATTTATTATGAAATGCAGAGAGTAGCAAAACCTTCAATTCTATCTAAGCTACATCTTGAAGAGAAAGGGAGAAGTTTCCTTTGTCTCTTATTAAGCACAATCTCTTATTAAACATCTTATTAACATATCATTTTACTAATATACAGTCAAATGGCGATAGATACAGGCAGAATTTGTGAAGACTCTTCTCATCTATTTTTCTCATGCCATTTTTTTCTGGTGGTCAAAAGGTCTTCATATAAAAGAGAATTGCAGTCTGACAAAGATAAAATCCAAACTGTTCACAAACAAGTAATGTATCCTTTTAGAATTGTGTATCCTCTCTTACTGTTGATCTTTGTGTCTATCTGGGCAAAGATGCAAAAATTACATGGAGCAGGGCAAAGATCAAAATTCATAGTGCAAGTGAGCGTCCAGAATAACAGACTTGTTTTTCCACATTTTATTGCTTCAGCATATAAACTAATCAGCTCAGAACAAAATCTCCCTTTGCTAGTAGTTGATTTAAATAAACCCACATAAAAAATAATGGTGATGTGTGTTGGACGTAGATGAGGGGAAGAGTCTTCACAAGTTCTCCTTGTGTCTGTCAAAATGTAATTTACATAGAAGTGATGCTTTTGCTACTCTGTGCATTTCTTAATCAATCTACCTTTAAATATAGTATTTTAAATAATGCAAAGTGCATTGTTGCAGGGTATATGAAATCCAGCAGCTTGAAGTCTGAAATGATTTAATAGATTACTACCATTTTTGACATTGCAAGTTGCCCAGTCACTTGATAGCTGAGGGCCAGCATATAAATCTAATAAGATTAATAATAATAATAATAAAATAAAATAATCAATTAAAATGATATAACTTTGCTATAGAAGTCTGGGCCACATTTATTCCCCTATCACATACACACCCAAACTTGTTTTCTTTTATTATAGAATAAAAATAATGCTTTGTAGAATATCAATGATATTACAGTGGGTTCACTGACAAATGAGTGCTCGACAAAAGCGCGCTGACAAAAGCGCGGCGAGAAAACTGTGAGGTCGAAATCGCACTGACGAATGTGCACAGAAGCGCACCAACAAATGCACGCCGACAAAAGCGCGCCATTAAAAAACAACAAAAACAACATAATAACCCTAACCCTAAACCTAACCCTAACCCTAACCCTTACCTTAACTTAAATCGCGCTCTTGTCAGCACGTTGTTGTGGGCGCGTTTATGACATCGCAATGTTCTCACCGCAGTTTTGTCAGCACACTATTGTCGTGCGCGTATTTGTCGGGTCACGATTACAGTGGTATCTATGCAATAGAAACTGGAAGTAAAAGTTAATTTAAAGTAAATTAAACTTTTCAAAATAGAAAATTTATAATAATATTCTAATGATTGTGTGTGTGTGTGTGTCCCCAAACTCATTTTGAAATCCTCCAGTGTTACCTTGCCCACTCTTTTCTTGTTGCACTGCTTTACTGCACTGCACTGCACTGCACTGCCTTGAAGAGCATCTAGAAGCTCTGATTGGTACAAAATGCAATGGCCCACATGGTTTTATGTAGACCCTGGTGTGCACGTGTACCAACTCCTGTGGGACATGCATTGCCTGCCGATTTGCTTCCCGGTGCAATTCAAGATGATAGTTGTCACATTTAAAGTCCTTTGTGGCTTGGGACTAGGTTCTGAGGGACCATCTCTTGCCGGTCACATCTACCTGACCCATCAGAGCAGGGAGGCAGGGAATGCTGTGGGTCCCACCCACTAGGGGGATACATGCGATGGGACCCAGAAGAAGGGCCTTCTCCATGGTGGCTTCCTCTCTTTGGAACACCATTCCCCTGGAGATTAGAATGGCTCCCGCTCTAACACTCTTCCAGAAGGGGCTGAAAACCTGGTTCTGCCAGCGGGCCTGGGGTACCCAGAGTGGGATGGATCCTGTTAAATGGCTTGTGCAAGCTGCTGTCACCAGGGCAGGGAGTGATTGTAATATTATATATATATATATATATATATATATATATATATATATATATATATATATATATATATAATATTATATTATATTATATTACATTACATTACATTACATTACATTACATTACATTACATTACATTACATTACATTACATTACATTACATCATATCATATCATATCATTCATTTGATTCTTTTTTAAATTAGTTTTATTGTTTTTAATGAGGTTTAATATTCTGTAAGCCACCTTAAGTCATCATATGCGAATAGGCACCAATATAAATTTGATAAATAAATATACTGCATTTCTTATGGTCCATTGAAATTCATATTTTGCCTGAGAAACCTACCTCTATGCTGTTGTTTAGAAGAAAAGAAATTTTGGTCCTCTCCACTGGCCATTATTAAATGATTTCTGAAATGTTATTGCTTTTCTTGTGCAGGCTTAAACATATGCTTTTCCTTCATTTTTTTCTCATAGTTTTGACTTTACAAAACTACAATCTTTGGATTGAAGACTTCCCTGGGTCCTTTCAAAACACAGTTGGAAGTTTGTTTGAGGGAATACTGCCCCTAAAAATAAACTACATTTTTTTCAAAGCAAAGTCTAGGAAGGATTATGCATTTCTATTCAAAACCAGAAGGGATAAGAATTGAATAAAAGTTTTTCCATTTTCCTTTTATGCTCCCAACACAATCACAACTATCATCTCAGAAGTGGGTACTTTTAGGATGAGAAGCACACTCTTGTGTAGTTACTGAAATGTGTTCTGAGGAAATGCATTAAATATATGCCCTCAACGTCTTAACACAGAGAACAAAATATACCCATATTTCCCTTTCCCCCTTTTTCTCTTTTATAATAATTTCCCTTTTTCTTCAATACTGAAATAAAGTGCTTTCAATCAGATGGTGTCGTAGAAATGGGAGGAACCATTTAAAAAGGATCTAGTCTTAATGCAGGAATTCAAATTAAATCATCTCAACAGATGACTGCCTGGATTCCTTGAAGGTAACCTACCTCATTGCTAGTAATTGGTTCCACTGTCAAACTGCTCTTTCTATCAGGAAGTTTTTCTAATGTTCAACCAGAATATACCTTCCTTTAGCTTAGATCATTATTCTACAACCTGCATTCTGGAGTATGGAGGACAGTTGTGACCTTCTATGTGACACATCTTCAGATATTTCTATCTCACTTCAGTCTCTCAAGATTAATCATGTCTCATTCCTTCAGTCTTCCCTCATCCGATTTAGATTCGAGTCCTCTAAAAACAAAAACTAAAAGCTTTACAAATTTGGATTCATCCATGCCCAGGAACATGTACAGGTAGTCCTCAAGTTATGATCACAATTGAGCCCAACATTTATATTGTGAAACATTTTGTGAGTTTGCCTCGTTTTATAATTTCTCTTGTTATTGCATCTATTAAATTAGTAACATGGTTGCTAAGTGAATTCCCTGTTGACTTTGCTTGTCAGAATGTCACAAAAGCTGATCACAAAACTGTCAGGTTTCCTAAAAATGCCCTAATTGATTCATGAGTATCGAGCTAAGTTTCAATACAAAACTAGTCATTTATTAGGAGCACCATAGAAAGGGCCTTCTCGCAGTCAGACCTAAGCTATGTGTCAACGTCTAAAGTGTTTCCATGACTACTATCAACTTGAGGAGGGGGGGAATGCCATGCATACTTTTGGCCAGAGTAAAAGTCTCATATTTCTGTACCGGGATGTGAATGCGCATGTCCAGAACCCTGCCATAACGTCCTGTTGGAGAATGTGATTAATGACCTCAACCAGAGGGGAGGGGACACAGGGGTAAAGTTCAGATGCCATTAAGTGGGATTTAGTTTCGGCTCCACAGAAGTCCGTTCCAAGATGTTAGTCCTAATAAATGAATGGTGTTTTTTTTTTAACCTTGTCTCGAGGCTCGTAAATTAATTAGGCCAACTCTTGGAAACTTCACACTATGTTTGAGTTATAGCTGAACATTACCCATGTTCCTCCCCCCCCCCGTTCAGTCTGTTTCATAAATCACATTCCCCAATGAGGTGCACTCCTCCCAAGCCTGTTGCAGTAATCTGAGATCTGACTTCAGCCAACAGTATGAGTAGAATGTGCTCCCCCCCTTTTTTCTCACTATGGCAACATTAGGAGTTGACATGGCTAACCATCATAAATATGAACCAATTGCCAAGCATCTGAATTTTGATCACGTGACCACAGGAATGCTGCAAAGGTTGTAAATGTGAAAAACAGTCATAAGTCACTGTTTTCACTGCCATTGTAACTTTGAACCAGAGGTGGTATTCAGCAGGTTCTGACCAGTTATGGAGTACAGGTAGCGAAAATTTTGAGTAGTTCAGAGAACCAGTAAACACCCCCTGTGCCTCCCCCATCTATTCTCTGCCTCCCGAGTCCCAGCTGATTGGGAGGAAATGGGGATTTTGCAGTAACCTTCCCCTGACATACCCACAAAGCCACACCCACCAAGCCATGCCACGCCCACAGAACCAGTAGCAAAAATTTTGGAATTCCACCACTACTTTGAAAGGTCACTAAATGAACTGTTTAAGTCAAGAACTACCTGTATTTCTGTGGCTTAACTTTATAATAAGTTCAGCCATAAGTCTTTATTGAATTGATCAACTGTTTTTATTTAATACTTACCTTATTTTGTAATTGGAGATGGTATGGAATAACAGCAGCAAACTATTTCTAGATCTTTTCTTTTAAATCTCTTCTGTCCCCAAAGTCACTTCACCAATATTGAGTAAGAAATCATCGAATCACAACTGCATTTTTTTTCATTTTTTAAAAAAAGAGTGGAAATAGCAAGTTAAAAAGGTAATGCATCTGTCTTACTCTTAATATTCCTCTGAAATAAAAGGTTGAACGATGTAGCACAGTGGTGTCAAACTCGATTTCATTGAAGGCCACATCACGGTTGTGTTTGACCTTGGGGGAGGGGGTGGGGTGTAGCCAGGTGGGTGTGGCCAGCTCAACGTCACTCATCAAGGCTCTGTTTTCGGCCGTGACGGCATCATGGATCCCTGTGCCAGTGAAAGTGGAGAATGTGGAGGCCATACACAGTCTCCCCAGGCTCCATTTTCACTGGAAAAAGGCTCCAGGAGGCTGTCATGGCCGAAAACAGAGCCTGGGCTGATTGCGTGAAACTTTCCCAAGCTCCATTTTCACTGGCAGAGGCACTGTGGGTCAGTCCTTTGCTGTTTCCAGGGTGAGCCCACAGCCAGATCTAAGGATCTGGCCCATGGGCCTTGAGTTTGATACCCCTGATGTAGCATTTTCTCCTCAGGTGATGTCACCATTACTTTCTTTGAGTTTGCAGAAAAGCTGTAAAAGTTAAAAAACAGGTTTTGAGTATTTTTTTTTTTTTGCATTGGCAATGCTTACATAAGTCTGTCATTTCTTTTTTCTCATTCTTTGCCTACTTTCTTTCTTTTTATTTTCATGCCTTCATTCACCCGGTTGGAGTTACATGTTGGAATACTCCATGGGTTTACTTGCAGTGTGGAAACATGCTTTGTTTTGTTTCATTTTTTTTTTCCTTTCCAGAAAAAAAAAAGTTTTATTTTTTTTCTTTTCTTTCGACCACCACTGACCCTGGCCAAGAATGCAAAGTGAAGTGATTGTACCATCATCAAATGATGCATTACTATTTTAGAGCAATATGTCTCCACTATGCAAACTACCTCAACGAAAGTATGAAGTATGGATGGAGAAATAATGCATAAAACATGGGCTACGGAGTGAGCTATTTTGAAGAGCCATAAATTATGCAGGCTTCATGGAACTTTAAAGAAGTCTGTCACTGTGGCAAATCATAGTCTCTTGAGAACGGATCTCTCCCCGCTCCCTCCCTCCCCCCTCCCTCCCCCCCCTCTCTCTCACACACACACACACACACTCACCACCCTCCAGGCCTTCCGCAAAGCCCTTAAAACCTGGCTGTTCCGACAGGCCTGAGGCTAAAGAGCTTTTGCCCCCCCCCCTGGTTGTTGTGTGCTTTTAAATTGTGTATTGTTCTGTTCGTCTTTTTTATCCCTTATCTGTACCCCCTTCCCTGACTTGGATTGTGAGCTGCCCTGAGTCCCCTTTGGGGAAAAGGGTGGCATATAAATGCAATAAATTCAATTCAATTCAATTCACTTCTCTTGACACACACACATACATGTCCCTTTGTGATTTGTGGCTAATTCAGCAAATAAAAGGTGCACATTTACTCAAAGGAAGTTTCTTAGACCTTTTGTTGTTTTCAAATAATTTGAGAATGCAAGAGCAACACCACATGGACAATCCCACGATATTCTGAGGAGTATTTATTTAGCCAGATAAAATATTCATGCTGTATGTAATCTGACGCCGTAGCTCATTATCCTTCTGGTGTATCTTTCACCACAGAGCTTCTTCCTCGTGTTTCGTTCTTATGCAATTAGGTAACTTGTCAAAGTATTTGCATTGAAATTGGCCATTAGATCACCTGGGCACATAAGGCCGCTGTCATCGTAGGAGTTCTTATGGGAATCATAGCAGCCCATATGGTTGATGACACTTCGCAACAGTGATGGATTAACACGGGCAGCCAATTACAGACAAAAAAACCCACCAAAAATCTATTGAGAGCAAATCACCCACCATCCAATAATACACAAACAGCCACACTATTCCTTTTCAGCCTGAAGAACATAGCTAATCCCGTTCCTTTAACAGATGTTTCCGTCTAATTCACCATCGTCCTTCTGTTCTTAAAGATAAAGAACAGAATGACTATGCTGAATTAGACCAAAAGCTTGCTCACACAATATCAAGTTTCCAGAGTGGGTGGATTTGGGGTAGAATTCAGAAAAAATGTGATGCGGAGGAAAAATGATTTTGTTAAGTAGATAGATGAGAATGAGGTGAGAAATACTGTCCTGACTACACGTTAGTTTGTGGGCAGCTAAACCCACCCATCCTCCAATAACACAGACCATGTGCGTAGATCTGAATGCTTATGTCAGCGTTCCAAGTATCATGCGGAATTAAATCAGAGTCCAAGGCAAAACAATCCTTTTTGTTCCAATTTAATAAGACAGACATCTTAGGCACATCTCTGTTAATCCCAATACTGGAAATGACATCAGAATTCCACCCAGTTAAAAGTTCATGATCTTGTCCCCACACCCACAACCCATCACATGGTCCAATCTTCTTCTTCCATGCTGGTGTCCATGCCCAGCTTCTTCGGGTCAGGTGTGAAAGTGCGGAAACAAAGGATGACCTTGACTTCTAGCAAAGAATGAAAACAATACATTCCAACATCTCACTCCTGTCTATTCCCCCCTCCCATTGACTATACTTAAAGAAACAGCATAATGAAATAAGAGAAAGTGTGGCAGGCTAAAATTCTAAAAGGAATATAAATTCAGGCCTGACAGCTTTATTGAAAGAACAGGATATGATGAAACTTGAGAAAATAGGGATTCATACAATGACAACCAAGTACTAGATAGACAGTACTGAGTTATTTAAATACAAGCAATTTAAATTTTACCAACGATGATCTGTGTGTGGGATGTGGGTTTGTCGTTGGATGACCATGTGCCACAGATGAAGGTGGATTGTTCTTTGTGCTTTTGCTTTCTCTAAATGCTAAAGAAAATGGAGTGTGGCTTCCCAGCATGCACTTGTTTTGAGAGTGCGGGCTGAGGGTGGGATCAGCTTCATACAATATACTTGGTATTTGTCATTCCAGCCACTAGATGGGGATAGAGAGCTACAACGGTATATAAAGATCATATGTTTGGGCATATTTGTCCCTCAGACCACTAGATGGGGCTAGAGAGTAACAACAGTATATAAAGATTGTATGTTGGGGAATGGTAAATGCAGAACAAGACTGAAGTATGAAACATTCATGAAGCACAAATAATGGGCATCTACTTATAAAAACATCTGTTTTCCTTGAATGAATTATTTACATAGATGCAAATTACAAAATATACTCCTATTCCATTGGAGAAATTACAGAATAGCATAGTGTATTGGATTTTTATGATGAAAGAATGAGGGAATGAGTGAAGAAGACAAGGATGAAGACTTTTTGCCCCCCCCCCCCCAGCCCCAGCCCCCAGGAGCATTCTCCAAGCCTCCTAAAGCTATTCATGCCCTTTTTTTTGACAAAAACAGGCCTGGTTTTGCAAACAAATGGGTCGTTTTTTGCTCATTTTGGGGGGACACCTCCCAGGAGCACTTTACAAGCCTCCTAAAGGCTATTCCTGCCCTTTAGAAAAAAATGGGCCATTTTTGGGAGGTCTGCAGAGGGCAAAATCTTTTTTTATTTGCCTCCTAAAAATCTTGGTGCGTCTCATACTCCGGCGAGTCTTATACTCCAAAAAATAAGGTAGTTTGAACTCAGCAAAAAGAGTTGTATTAACTGGTGCCACAGTGAAAGTAACAGTAATTAGGAAGAATGAAAAATTATGCTTTGGAATGATGTTCACATAATCAGTTTGCAAGGATCTGATGCCACATTTACTTTCAGAATTGCTATGAAGGAACTACAGCAGAGGCAGTGAAATGTAACCATTCAAATTATATTAGCCAGGAATTAATTTACCAATAAATAGCAGCCATGCAACATTTATGTTATATAATTATAAAGGGGTATCCGTTAAGTATGCCTGGAAATGTGTTTGGCAGCTTGAAAGTAAACAGAAGCTGACAATGAGCAAAATTTTGGAAACCCAGTGCAGCGATGTTCAGATGATCTTCAGAGGCCATTGAAAAATGAACAAATGTGAGAAAGGAAATATTTATTGTATGTTGGTTAGTTTAGCGAATGTATGATACCATGAATAGGTTTTAAATTATGGAATATTTTTATGGCTGTTGCTGAACGCTATTGTAGGTAGGTAGGTAGGTAGGTAGGTAGGTAGGTAGGTAGATAAAAGGAAGCAAAGCATGTATGAACATGAATGACATGCTTAGCAAATGATACAATACCAAAGGAGGAGTATTGTAGCAAGCATACGTGATATCCTGTTTGATTGTTTAATGCATTTATGGATGAATGTTCAAAAATCCTTGTTGTGCCATAGAGATCAACTTATTGAAGAAATGAATTTCAAATGTATATGCAGACTGAGTTCTTAAGTACAGGTAGTCCTCAACTTACAAAAGTTCATTTAATGACCGTTCAAATATGAAAAAAAGTGATTTATGACCATTTTTCACACTTATGGCTATTGCAGTATCCCCATGGTCACATGATCAAAATTCAGATACTCGACAACTGATTCATATTTATGACGGTTGAAATGTCATGGAGTCACGTGATCAACTTTTGCGATCTTCTGATCAATGGGGAAACCAGATTCACTTAACAACCGGGTTACTAGCGTAACAACTGCAATGATTCACTTAACAACTGTGACAAGAAAGGTCTTTAAAGGGAGCAAAATACAATTAACAAATGTCTCATTCAGCAACATAAATTTTTGTTCAATTGTGGGTTCATAATTTGAGGACTCCTGCAAAAACCTAATTTATTTGTTGCAACCTATGTGTGTTATAGCAATAGCAGTTAGACTTATATACCGCTTCATAGGGCTTTCAGCCCTCTCTAAGCGGTTTACAGAGTCAGCATATTGCCCCCAACAACAATCCGGGTCCTCATTTTACCCACCTCGGAAGGGTTGAGTCAACCCTGAGCCAGTGAGATTTGAACAGCCAAACTGCAGAACTGCAGTCAGCTGAAGTAGCCTGCAGTGCTGCATTTAACCACTGCGCCACCTGTTGTATGTATGTATGTATGTATGTATGTATGTATGTATGTATGTATGTATGTATGTGTATCGAAATAGATGAGTTTGCAAAAAAATGGAGTGAACAATCACAAATTGTTAAATGTGAAAAGAGAGAGCAAGTTAATTTGTGTACCTTGATAGAGTATGTGTTGAAGATGGGGAAACAAATGGATTAATATAAGAAGGCAAAAACTTCTTATAGAGAACATTAGCGATAATATGTAAAGATGGCTGCCTATATGACAACAGTGTCAAACTCAAGGCCGTTTTCTGAATCCAGCCCAGGGGTGCTTAGATCTGACCCCCAGAGCTGCCCTGGAAACAGTGAAGGACCAGCCCGTGATGCCTCTGCCAGCAAAAACAGAGCTCAGGGGGGTCGCATGCAGGCCTCCCGAGCTCCACATGCAGCCCTCCCAAACTCCATTTTTGCTGGCAGAGGGTTTCTGGAGACTGTCACAGCAGAAAACGGAGCTCAAGACCCCATTTTTGCTGGCCAAGCACTCTGGCCACCGCAGGCACCCAACACAAGTGATGTTGAGCTGGCCATGCCCATCCTTGCCACGCCCACCACACCCTCCCGAGGCCCTGATGTGGCCCTTAATGAAATCGAGTTTGACACCCCTGCTATAGGAGATTGCTTTTGCTCAGTTCCAGAAATAGATACGTAGGAATATTGGAAGTAACATAAAAGGAAGTTGAGTGCAGTTAAAATGAACTACTTAAGAAGTTGTCTGGCCAAACTTGAAGCAACAAGGTCAAGAATGAATGGGTCCTAAATGAAAGTGGCCTGAATGTAAAAATGAGTAACTACTACAAAAGAAGTACATAGAAATGATTTGGTCTTATAAAAAGAATGAATCAGGATCAAATCACAAGAACAGGAAGGGTCAAAAAGGAGAAGGCCAGAGAAGTTGCATAGGATTTATGAGATTTTTTTTTTTTTTTAAAAAGAACACAATAAGTTTAAATCACAAAAGACAATGTATAAAGAGTCTGTGGAATGATAGAAGCAAAGTTGACCATTATCAAATTATTATGCAGTGTGTCAACTTCCAAGACAGAAGAATATTACTCTGTAATAGTATATAAGGTTTCAAACCTGGAGCTCAAATTTAAATATCATTTGATTCCTAGATTCTGCAGTAGCTTATCTTCGTAAGAGTGATTTTTCCTCTGCATCTGCAATAAAAGCATTTTATGTATCTGACGCTCATCCTTGAATCTTCCACAGCTAAGCTTCTGACTATGCATTGTATTTCTAGAGAGAGATTTATTATCATGCAGGATGAAGCTGTGATGTGCATACATTCAAGAGAAGCACTTTTCACTATTGCTGGAGGGGCGGGGAGAGAATTGATTTTTGTCAGTAGACAACCATCTTCATCGGGACCAGCAAACTTATAGTTTGTCCTTCTTCCCTGCAATTGAACACCCAAGAAGCATCAGATAGATGACTTGGAAAACAAAATTATAAACTAAGAGGGACATAGTCTAATCCTTTGTTCTTCTATTCAAAGGGAAATGGAGGGGAACTCCCATCTATAATTTAGAATATAATAGATAAATAGAACCTAGGAGGTCTTCTAGTCCAACCCTCTGCTTTGGCAGGAAGCCCTATACCATTTCATACAAATGGTTATCCAATCTCTTCTTAAAAACTTCCAGTGTTGGAGCATTCACAACTTTTGAAGGTAAATTGTTAATTGTTCTAAATGTTAGGAAATTTCTCCTTAGTTCTAAGTTGCTCCTCTCTTTGATTAGTTTCCACCCATTTCTTCTTGTCCTGCCCTCTTGTGGTTTGGAGAATAGTGTGACTCTCTCTTCTTTGTGGCAGCCCCTGAGATATTAGAACACTGATATCATGTCTCCCCTAGGCCTTCTTTTCCTTAAATTAGACCTACCCAGTTCCTGCAACCTTTCTTCATATGTTTTAGCCTCCAGTCCCCTAATCATCTTTGTTGCTCTTCTCTGCACTCTTTCTAGAGTCTCGGCATCTTTTTTTACACAGTGGCGACCAAAACTGGATGCAGTATTCCAAGTGTGGCCTCACCAAGGCATTATAAAGTGGTATTAAAACTTCACGTGATCTTGATTCTATCCCTCTGTTTATGCAGTCTAGAACCGTGTTGTTGTTGTTGTTGTTGTTGTTGTTTTTTTTTTGGTGCTTGATAGAAATGAGACAAATTCCTCTTACAAGCGTTTAAAATTAGGGACAATGTGCCTACATCTACCCAATGTGCTTATACTGTTGATTCACACTTCTGGGTCAGCATTTCCAAAAAGGTGTGGAAATTGCAGCTGGTTCCAGATGCCTAGCCAATGCTTTCAACAGCTGCTGTGTGAACACAGCTATGTTTTCAATTTTTTTCTAGCAAAAAAAAGCAGCTAAAAATGGACCCAGAGCTTAGCTTGCATTTAACACAATTTAGAAAGAAGCAGATTTTTGTTTGTTTTTGTTTAGTTTCTGAAGCAAATAGGTTCTTGCAGGGACTTATAGAGCAAAACAGCTTAAGAACTGGGGAGAACATGATATATGTTCTGGAAAATTATTTTCTGCATTCAACCCTTGAAAATTGCAGTGAGAGGTTCTAAACATGCCTGCTTTCCAATGGTCAAAGATGTGGTCTTGATTCTCCCTACCCACCACCATGTTTAGTGGATAAATAGACTATAAGCTTGCAAATCCTGTTTCAGAGTCTCTTTACGTGTTATTTTAAGGGTCACAGTTGACGGTAATGGCAAGCAAAGGGCAAGCAAAGACCATGCAACTGTAGGACAATGTGGTTCAGCATAATTTTTCAAAGGTTCGTAGGCATTATTAGGGTGCAAATTTATCCTTATTATAGAAGGCCCATCTGACAGTTAGGGTTACTATCTATTATTAATATCACAAGCTTGATTGTTGAAATAGAAAAACTGTACCTGCTGAATTCTTCTCATGTCTGTATGTGTATGTATGTGCCTTCCTGGGAAATGCCTAGACCAGCACCTGCAGTTTTCTTTAAAGGGGTTTGCCATTCCCTCCTCCTTAAACCTAAGAGAACGACAGGCCCGCTCACTCAGGCACCTTTGTGCCTAATAGTAGTGGCTTAGGCATCAGACCAGAAATCACGAGACTGTGAATTTGGAACCCACCACTGTTGTGCACAACCCCTTTACGGTGAGGTCCACTGTAGACAGTTTAAGGTATAATAATAGGGGTATAAAAGACATAATAGGGGTCAACTTATTTACTGAAGCACCTGTAAGTAGGACAAGAAGCAATGGATGGAAACTAATCAAGGAGAGAAGCAACCTGGAATTAAGGAGAAACTCCCTACAGTGAGAACAATTAGCCAGTGGAACAGCTTGCCTCCAGACGTTGTGGGTGCTTCATCACTGGAGGTTTTTAAGAAGAGACCGGACAGCCACTTGCCTGAAATGGTATAGAGTCTCCTGTTTAAGCAGGGGGTTGGACTAGAAGACCTCCAATTTTTTTCCATCTCCATTCTGATTGAAAACAGGTCACTTAGAAACTTAAGACAATGTATGAACCTGATCATCCTGTCTTCCTCCATTGCAAATCTCCCTTTGAGGTAGGTATGCTGCCTGCTTGTCATTTTAAAGATGAGTCACAGGTGTTGGGTGTTTTTTTTGGGGGGGGAAGAGAGCACAGACATCCTGCAGCATTATTTTAAATAAAGGAGCTGTTGATTTGGCATAGGAATGAGTCTTTCAAAAGTGCAAGACATCAAACAGTACAGCTTTGGAGGAATAGTCCAATGGAACTCTTAGCTGAGATTACTCTGATATCAGCAGCAATGTTTGTAACCTCTGATTCAAGCAGACCTGAAATTACTCTGTTGCCTGAAGAATGAGCAGCAGAGAAACCCAAACCACTGTATAGTAATGTTTTTGAAGGGAAAGGTAAGGGATTAAAAAGACTTTTTTTTTCTCCTCCCATGTACTGCTCCTATGCTTGATACTTTATTTATTAGACGTTGTCAAACAAAAACGAGAACAAGAATAAAAATACAGTGACAGGGATCACTGTATATTTTGAGGCCAGGAAACCAATGACTATAATCTGCGCCCTCATTCACAAAATATCAGACTGGGAGCAATATTGGTAGCCAGTTAATTTTTATGTGTGTTTCTCATTGGCTCGTAATACTTTCATTTCTTCTTTGAGATTCAGGCTCACTTTTTCTCCCATGACTCATAGCTTTTATCCTCCTGAAAAAATTACTAATTACAACAATAATAGGACTAATAATAATACCTGGAGACAGCCGAATAGAAGAGAAAGAACTGGAAAGATAACAAAATACAAAGACCTGCAAATAGAAATAGAATGATGACACTGACAAAAAAAAAAAAAGCAAAGGTAGTACCAATAGCAATAAGTGCCTTAGGTACAATCCCAAAAGAACCGGAGCACTGCTTGAATATCATTGTTGTTGACAAAATTGCCTTCAGTCAATTTCAGTCAAGTTCACTCAGAATGGCTTACATCCTGCACAATATTGCTAACATCAACATCTGCCTATCCCAGGTCTTTGGGAAGGATTTACGTGGGTAAAAATGCCAAATCCAGTCTGAACATCAGGCTGACTGTGTAATGAATAATACCACCATCAGGCTTCTCCAGTCTCTGAATGGATTCAGTTGCAGGTGATCCTTGAGTTACAACCACAACTGAGCCCAAACTGCATGTTGCCAAGTGAAACATTTGTTAAGTGAGTTTTGCCCCATTTTACAAATTTTCTTGCCACAATTGTTAAGTGAATCATTGCATTTGTTAAGTTAGTAACATGGTTGTTAAGTGAATCTGGACTTCCCATTGACTTTGCTTATCGCAATAGGTGCCCAGGACATAGATCATCATAAATATGAATTAGTTGCCAAGCATCTGAATTTTGATTGTGTGACTATGAGGATGCTGCAATGGTCATGTGTGAAAAACAGTCATAAATCATTTTTTTCAGTGTTGTCGTAACTTTGAATGGTCACTAAATGAACTGTTGTATGTCGAGGACTACCTGTACAATGCTGTTCTGATAAAGTATTCAGAAACTTGTTTCCCTTACGAGTGCAGTCCAATCTTCTCCTTCTCCAGCCTTCATTAAAAAGGAATGTTCATATTTGATTAAATTAAAAATGTATTATAGCAATAGCCCTTAGACTTATATACCTCTTCATAGTGCTTTACAGCCCGCACATCTAAGCAGTTTGCAGAGTCAAACTATTTCCCCCAACAATCTGGGTCCTCATTTTACCCACCTCGGAAGGATGGGAGGCTGAGTCAACGTTGAGCCTGTTGAGATTTGAACTGCCCAACTGCTGGTAGCCGGTGATCAGCAGAAGTAGCCTGAAGTACTGCACTCTAACCACTGCACCACCTCAGCTCATTCGTATTATGTGTATCCTTTGAACTACACACTGCAAGACAGTATTACTTGAAGAAAGTACTAATTTAGTTTTCATGCTCATCACAGGTTCACCTACATTTGAGTAGGGGTCTGACATCAGAATAATAATCTACAGAAGAAGAGCAATTTATCAGCAGAATGGAATGCTGTAGCTCTGAATAGAGAAAAGAACTCTCCAAAACTCAGAAAAAACTTCCATCCATACCTGCTGATATCAACCCCCTGCAGTTCTTTGCTTCTTTCAGAAGTTAAAGTACCATTCCTCCACTAAAACTTAGTGCCTCCTTCAGATGAACGATGCTCTGTAAATACAATGATTCAGATTCAAATTCTTATTCAGCCTTGAGGATCCTTGGTGGTTGTTTGATCAGCCCTAGCCTTTCAACCTAATCTCCTCTAGGGTTGTTCAAAGATTAATCTGAAGGCGGTATCCTAAATGTAACCAAGCAGAGTTGATGGGGGAAATCTGGAGATCAAACCTGCAATGGAATTGGAGATGATTCAGAAGGAAATAATAGGCAAAAGGTGATTCAAAATATGAATCACATGGGTAGGCATAGAACATCAAATGTTACTTAAGATGACGAACAGGGTAAAATGATTACAAGAGAAAGAGAGAGAAAGAAAGATGCTATGACAGGGAAATATAGACTTTTCCATGCAAAAAAAGCAGGTATGTTCCAAAAACGGATTGTGAGTTGCTATGGAAACAGCACATGAATAAATGTATGGAAATTCCTATCCTAAGTGTGAAGATTGGTTGATTAGGCTAGCATTTTCTGTCTACAATCTCAGGCAGAGAAAGGTATTTTATGGTTTTGTAACCCCAAAACCTGGAATCCTGTGTATATAATATTTTGTTGAGACATACCTCACAGTCCCTCCCTCAATTTAAAACTTGTAGAGAGAGCACCGGACAAAGAATTAACTGGTCTTTAATTTTCCATTGTGGCCCCAAGATCAAGTCCTATAAAGATATAAAGGCAAAGGACTTGCACATATGTGCATTCCCGACTCTAGGGGGTGGTGCTCATCTCTGTTTCAAAGCCGAAGTCAAAGACATCTCTATGGTCATGTGGCCTCCATGACTAAACACCGAAGGCGCACGGAACACTGTTACCTTCCCACCAAAGTGGTCCCTATTTTTCTACTTACATTTTTTACATGCTTTTGAACTGCTAGGTTGACTGAAGCTGGGACAAGTAACGGGAGCTCATTCTGTTGCATTGTGCTAGGGATCCAAACCACTGAACTGCCAACCTTTCTCATCGACAAGCTTGGTGTCTTGATGTAGTTCAAATAAGGAGAGTTCAGGTTTCACCCGGGAGGAATTTTAACTATCTCTGCTTTGTTTTCCAATCCAGAGGCTATTGAATTTCCTCTCATAGCATAAGTCATATTATCTACTTTACCTTGTAGCAGCAGATAACAGAATGAAACAAACTTATTTTTAATAGTTTGGTTCTCTAGAATGGCAAGGCATACACAAATTAGTTTCGATGGGATGTCTGCAGTGCACAACTGCAAATTACATTTGCTGAGCCAGACTGTTTCCAGTATGATATTCACTAGGTTGCACAAAGTGATTTAGGTTTGCTTCATTGAATCAATATGTATCTTGGAGGCAGATTCAGTTTTCCAAAATAGAGAGGTCACCAGTTTACCTCAGTGAAATAATACAATGGTCTCCTGCTGTTTCAAGACACTGCCGAGGAGAAGGTTCATTTACCCTTCTTCTCCATGCTTATCAAAGTGATTCTAGATTTGGCAGCTTTGGGATTCCCCACAGAGTATATCTCGGGGCATGAAGCCATTGGTGAGACATCTTCTTTCCTCCAAAGGGCTTGTCTGAAATTTCCTAAGGGTGAGAACAATTAGCTACTAATATAGCTTGCCTCTGGAAGCTATGAGTGCTCCATCACTGGAGGTTTTTCAGAAGAGATTGGACAGCACTTGTCTGGAATTGTGATAAGGTCTCCTAATTGTGCGGTGGGGGGGGGGATTGTATTAGAAGACTTCCAAGGTCCCTTCCAACTCTGTTCTATATGTTGTTTTACTTTTGCCATAGTACTTGTCAGGCCCCTTGGCAAGTGATCTAGAGGAGACTACAGGGTGTTACCTTTTACTCAACATTGCATTTGTCAAAGATATCTAGCTTGAAAGCAATTTAAGTCCTAACTGAAGAGAATATTTGTAGCTCAAGGTTGAACTGTGGGGTCCTTGATGCTCCCTGTGCTTAGTGTTTTGTTATAGATGTTTCATTACCCAAGTAACTCCTGATGATATTACCTTGTTGGGTAATGAAATATCTGCAAGAAAACAGACCCCATAGTTTAAATTCTCTCAGCCTTCTTTTTAGAAAAGGCTAAGCGGGGCACCAAAACAGGAAGTGAAGCAACATGATTATTTCACCCATAGAAGCCATGTTGTTTCATTCAAGAAGCCATATCCTTCCTTCAGATCATTTTTTAATTTGATTTGGTCTTTGTCTTGAGGGATGGAGGACTCCCCCAAACCACTAGAGAATTCCTAGAAATTTGTCATTAAGACAAATCAGCCATTAAATAGACACATAGAAATAAACATATTCACACATTAGAATGATCGAATAACAGAGTTGGAAGGGACTTTGAAGGTCTTCAACCCCCCTGCTCAAGCAGGAGACCCTATAATATTCAAATAGCTGTCCAATCTCCTCTTTCAATGATGGATAATCCACAACTTCTGGAATCAAGCTGTTCCACTGATTAATTGGTCTCACTTACAGGAAATGTATTCTTAATTCCAGGTTGGATGTCTTCTTGATAAGTTTCCATTAGTTACTTGCTGTTCTGCCCTCAGGTGCTTAGGAGAATAGGTTGCCACCTTTTTTCTCTGTGATAGCCCCTCAAATATTGGGAAAATGCTGTCATCCCTATTCTTTCTCTTTGTTAGACTATACATACCCACTTCTTGTAACCATTCATCATATGCTTTATCTTTCAGTCCCCTAATCATCTTTGTTGCTCTTCATTCATAAAAGATCATTCAAGAGATATATAACAAGAATAGCAATAGCAATAGCAAAATAGCACTTAGACTTATATACAATTTCCTAGTGCTTTTACAGCTCTCTCTAAGCAGTTTACAGTCAACATATTGCCCCCAACAATCTGGTCTTCATTTCACCCATCTAAAGCTAAGAAGGAAACAAAAAGACAGAACATATCCCCTCCAACAGCTGATCCAGATAAAAAGGGATTATCAGCAAACAAGCAGAAAACAGTACTTTAATCAAGGAATTAACAAGAGTAAAAACCACACCCCACAACATGGGCAGGGCAAGCTATTGAATATAAACAGGGATAAAACACCATACTCCTTAACAGGTAAAGTAAAGGTTCCCCTTGCACATATGTGCTACTTGTTCCCGACTCTAGCGCTGTCCAAAGACATCTCCATGGTCATGTGGTTGACATGACTAAACGCCAAATGCATATGGAACACTGTTACTTTCCCACCAAAGGTGGTTCCTATTTTTCTACTTGCATTTTTACATGCTTTCGAACTGCTAGGTTGGCAGAAGCTGGGACAAGTAACGGGAACTCACTCACATGGCACTAGGGATTCGAACCGTCGAACTGCCAGCCTATCTGATTGACAAGAGCAGCGTCTTGGCCACTGAGCCACTGCATCCCTCCACCATACTCTTTACACTTATACTGTTACAAAATTGCATAATGAAACATCTGCAAGAAAACAACCAAACTCAGAGAGTGCCAAGGACCTCTCTATATACCAGTATAATATTTTAGACTGAATAGCTACTGGTAAGCCTATATCCTTCTACCACCAAAAACGTTTTGAAATGGAGATTATTTAGTCATCCAAATTACTCTGGATGACCAATCTTATATATCAGTGCTTTTAACTGCAACCAGTAGATTAAAAACAAATGATTTGCTGTCTTTTGCACTTTTTCATTTGTCTTCTGGTACATTGTTCCTGAGAACCACATAAACCACAATTTATTTACTTTCTTTGTACTTGTTCAGTTTGAGACATTTCTGATTATTTACTTTAGGTCTTTGTTTCTCTGTAGTGAGTATAAATCATAGGTCCTGGACAGAATGAATGGCTTTTTGTGGTGTGTTAATACGAGAAGCAAGTACACAGCTGAAATGATTAATCAGGATGTAGCAAAAGGTAGTATTTATAGCTCCATTATTATATAATAGGATACTGTGAATGAATCTATTGTATGTATTTTATGCTGCTGAAATGCAATCTGGAGTGCTCTAGATGTTGGAAGATTGTCCAAGATTACAGTTGTAATTCAGAACTATCAAGATTATTACATGTTATCCCCATCTAGGTTTGGGCTAATGGTAAGTGGAAGGTATTAGAATCCTGATGAATGTTTGCCAAGATATCCTATCCATGAGCCCAAGATTTCATCCATGGTGAAGATTATATTTTTGAGACATTGGGGAAATGTTCCTCTATAGCTATAAAAATCTTGGTGAGTTATGGGACTGTATGAGACTAAAGGGCTGAACTGAAGTACTGATCCGAAGAGGCAAGTGTGAGTGAATGCAAAGTGAAAATTTGTGCAGTAATATTATGGATTCTGTTGAGCAGTAATATTATGGATTCTATTGAAAAGTGTATATAATGAATTATATACAGTAATATTATGGATTCTATAATATTATGGATTCTATTGAGTAATATTATGGATTCTATTGCAGTAATATTACGCATTATATTGAGCAGTGTAGTAGCTTAAAAGTGGAGCTCTCATCTCACAATCAGGAGGTTGTGAGTTCAATCCTAGGTAGCGGCAGATATTTCTCTCTCTGGGTGCAGTGGTTTATTGTCTGCTGCAAACTCTGTGTAGGTGTCAGGAAGGACAAGTGGCCAGTAAAGTCTTGAATTCTTTTCAGTTGCCTGATTACAACCCTATGAAAGGGATTACAGGATCCTTTAAAAAAATGGATTCTAATGGCTCCAAGTCCATCTTATGAGGAACTATCCTTGCAGATATAGATATGAAAGATTGTATGGAGGTGCAATTAAGTATTCCAGGAGACAGGAGCCATTTTACAGCTGTCAGGCCCAATCACTTTATTTATTTGAGATTTGGACCTCAGAATTTTGCAAGCCACAGAATTCCCTATGAAGGACATTTGGACTTTAAAGAATAGGAAGAGGAATGATGCCTTTGGACTTTGGGGTTGGAGAAGACTCCTGAGAGTCTAGTGGACAGCCAAGAAAATAAATGGATGGATCATTGAACAAATCAGTTCAGAGGTACAAATGGCCAGACTCAAGTTATCCTATTTCAGAAACATTATGCAGAGACTCAGCCCTCTGGAAAAGGCTCTAATGCTCGGAAGAAAAAGAACAAAAACACCAGCAGCAGCAAGGTGGATGAGTACATCATTAAGTGACTTGAAAGGACTGGTTAGATATAGATTGTTGTGGAGTAAATCTATCTATGGGGTCAACACACTAATAAAAATAAATGATATTACTTGTTTGTAATACACTTTTATAAAAATCAGTCAGTTGTGTATGAAAGGCTGTGAAACTATTCATTGCACTTTGTAGGAAATGATGGAGGGGGAGGGAGGGAGGGAGAGAGAAAGGGAGAGAGGCAGAGGGAATATTACATTATTACTGTGCTGAAATCAGTCTTGCAGATTGATTCTCTCTCTCTCTCTCTCTCTCTCTCTCTCTCTCTCTCTCTCTCTCTCTCTCTCTCTCTCTCTCTCTCTCTCCCCTCCCTCTCCCTCTCCCTCTCCCTCTCCCTCTCCCTCTCCCTCTCCCTCTCCCTCTCCCTCCCTCCCTCCCTCCCTCCGTCCTGCAAATGTGCTTTTCTTTTTCTCAGGGTGATTGAGGATTTCTGTCAAATCTCTCTTGTTAGCATTTTTGAGCGAACTATTGCTGGAGATGGGAGAAGCTGCTGCAGCTGCCTTTTTTTTTCCTATTAACCCATCTTTCCATCATTTTGAAGTCTGCATTTCTGTCTGAAAAAGGAATATTTTTTTCTTGGGTTTTCAGCAGAAGTGGGAAAACCCAGGAAAATTAGAAGAAACAGACCACAGGATACATTCTCACCACCCTGGATGAAGCAAAATAAGCATGTGCTTAGAGCACCAAAGGAAAGGGGGCGCCACAGAGTTATTTCGCCTAGTTATCATTCCATTAACTCTTTCATTGCCACCTTCAGCTTCCGTTTTTGCATTTCTTCCTCATTTTTCCCCCTTATTTCCCTTATAAAGTTTGCATTTTCCCCTACCATTTTCATTTAAAAAATACTTTAAAAACTACCTTTCCCCCTCTTATCCTATTTATAAGAAAATAATATTCTTATATTGCTTATTGTTATTTAGTGTCAAATGTTTTTTTAAGTTTATATTTGATATAGTTGTGTATAGTTCCTTAAATTAGTCTTAGTCCATCCCTGATTCCCGCACAACTGTTGGCTAATTTGTAACAATTTTAAAAGTACACAATGTTGTCATTCTCTGGAAAAAAAAACAGAAGAGTTTTCTTCAAAGTGTTTGATAACTGGTAATAAAAAAAAAACCCTAATATATAAAAAGGAATATTTTTGCATTGAATTAATTCATTGAAAAACTTGTCCAGATGTGTCCTATGCTCTTCATCTACACTGAATCTCAACTTTTCATAAAGAGAGAAAATAAAACTGCCTAGAGAATTACTTAAAATTACTTTTCTTTTTTTGGTTAGATGAGGAAAGGCAAGGGAAAAAGAAAGAGAGGGAACTTTAATCAGCCTCCTCCTGAGGAATCCAAATGACCTGTAACTTCAGGCACAGTGGAAATCATCCAATCTCTTGCCTGCCATTCAAACTGGATCTTTGTAACATAACTGCAAAAGTCTTTGCTTCACTGCAGGCAGAGAGGTTCTGGCCCATTAATAGCTTGAAAGCAAGTAAAAATGGGGCTGGTTCAGCATCAAGAAATGGCAGGCTGACTCCCATGAAAGGTAGGCCAGAAACCTAGAGTGGCTAATATTTGTCATTTCTAAGAGGGAGGGGCTATTTGAAAATTTCACTATCCTTGGAAATGGTAATGCAGCTCCTTTGCTCAAGTGGGTAATATCTTTGCCATTGGGTAATTTAAAAAAAAATGAGTTGTGTTATTTATATATTTTTATGTCCATCTCATTTTTCCATGTCTCGGATGTGCTAACAAAAAAAAAAAAAATGCAAACCCATATTTGCAGTAACATTAAAACCAGGGGTGAAATGCTACCGGTTCGGACCGGTTTGCTCGAACCAGTGGTAAAAAAATGCTACCAGTTCACCCAATCCAGTAGTAAAAAAAAATGCTAGATTTCTAATTGCATGGCACAGCTGATTGTGCCATGCAATTAGAAATCTAGCATTTTTTTACTACCAGATCGGACAAACTGGTAGAATTTTTTTACCATTGGTTCGAGCGAATCAGTAGTTTCGATCATTGGAGCTACAAGTTCGTCTAAACTGGTAGCATTTTTTAATGTTCCAATGATCAGCTGTGTGACAATCATATATTGGGGGGGGGGGAAAACCTTTACCTTTTCATGCTCTATATTACTGGTGTGCATCTATGTTTCTTTTTTAAGCCTGTTCTGTCTTAAGTTCCCTCTCTTTGAGATTTCTCCTTTTTCTTTTAATGGCCAGCATGTAGAGCTCTTGCACTTTTTTATGTTGTGTTCTGTTTTGCTGAGCCTCTATATTTCTTTTTCTTTCTTTTGGACCAACTGTCCTTCCTTTGGCTGCGATATTCAGTTTACTGGTGGCTCCAGTAAAGCTCCAAAATATATACCCTCCTCCATTCTCCTCCCACACCTGTATCAAGGGAGCAGCTTTATTGGCAACTCTGCCACACTATCCTGGGGAAGAGGGTAAAATGGGAGGGAAAGGAGACAATACAAGTGCCTTCATTTTTTTCAAGCAACCAGCTCGCCTACATGGCCCAAATGTAACTTCAAAAAGGTTTTCAAAAGCAGCTCCGTTGACTAATCTTTTGAGATGAAATGACTGCTAAAGTGATTAACTCGGGAGTTTATTTTCAGGTTTCAGAGCAAAATCAGTCAGACATGAGGGAATCAGGGCAGGAGGAGGTGTGTGTTTGCTGTATCCCCTTTTGTTCACACACACCCTCATTCTTTTCTCTTGCAGACCCACCTGCTGTTGAGCCAACGTTCCTTGAGATTCGACAAGGCCAAGGCCGAAGTGTGACCATGAGCTGCCGGGTGCTGAGGGCTTACCCAACTCGGGTTTTGACTTTTGAGTGGCGATTGGGTAGCAAGCTTCTTCGGACAGGAAGATTTGATGCTCAAGACTCCACAGAGTATATCATCAGGAGCCTCTCAAGGGACAGTTATGGAAATTACAGTTGCAACATCATCAACGAGGCAGGGGCTGGCCGCTGCAGCTTTCTCGTGACAGGTAGGCCTTCTACATGCTTCCCAAGTTGGTGTTGGCACCATATGGAAGCTGAGATGTCTTAGGATGCATGAGGTCCATGTATAATTCTGTAGTCAAGCAGTGGTGTCTGGTGTGTCTGTGTATATGTGTGTGTGTGTGTCGGTGGTGGGTTGCAGGCGGTACACCCCGGTACTGACGTATCGGAGCCTGCCCTGAGTACCGGATACCGTTCCAGTACAGTGCTCCGGAGGGCTCACCTGCCCGCCCTAGCTCCTTAACTGTCTTTTAAGGCTTCGGTGCTTCTGCGCATGTGCATGGCGTGTACAGCGGCTGTGCGATGCTCCGCTGAACAGCTGGAGCATTGTGGAAGCTCACGGAGGCAGTAAGACGCATACGCGCAGGATCCGGAACCCACCACTGGTGTGTGTATATGTGTGTCTGTGTCTGTGTGTATGTTCATGGAAAGAGAAGGAAAAAAGAGCAAAATAAACCTTTCTCTGTATAAAACTATTCCAGGTTGGCTATGTTTGTAAGTCCCTGCAACATCTCCATTTCTGGAGACCAAAGCTACTATTACTATCAAAACATTAAAACATGTGGTCTTTCTTTTAATAGCACTCTTGTGTTCAGCAGTTCAGTTTAAATTCATGCAATGCATTTTATCCAAAGTGGTTAAAAACTATTAATAACTGCATTTGCAGAACGGATGTTGTATACACTCGGTTGGTTTTCATCTTTTTGTGTGCATGATTTAGCATGTTATCTGCACCCATCACATTTCATTGATTTATTGAACGGTTGATTGACTGATTGATTATACATCATTATGTCAACGTTGATACTTAATGAGTCACATAAATAAACTTCTTTCAGGGTCATCTGATCTTTCTGATCTCTCAATGGTGCACCAAGTGCTGCAATAATTAAGCCCCATCAATCTTGATGATGGTTGTCTTCTCTTTCTCTTTCCTTCCATCCTACCAGCTACATCTTTGTATAATGTGTCCAGAATAATGATAATTTGATAATGGTCACATGTGAAAAAAAAAGTTAATTCAAGTTGAATATAGTAAATGACTCCACCCTAAATGTTCCCTTAAAAAAGGTGAGTGATGTTTTCATAAGTATTTAAAAAAAAAAAAAAAAGAGTAGTACATTTATTCCACTCCTGTCTGGGGCCAATCTGCCTCCTCTATTCAAATCCAGATATTATGATGAACAGAGAAAATATTTCACTAATCTGTAATATATGCATGTCTGCTATTCTTCCTCCTCTTATGCCTTCTTCGTCTGCTTTATGTATTTATTATTCTGTGCACCATCTGCTAGTAGATCCTTTGGGGTCAGTTTACTATTTTAAACAATCATTCCTTTGTGACAAAGTTTATAGCTGTTGTCCGTGATAGTATGATCCATGAAGATTTCGGTTCATCTGTCTCCTCTGTATTTTGGTCATCTATTAAGTGACATTATTATTAAAGAATCTAAATGAAGATTGATTTCAGTGTTCTGTCTGACCGTGTATAAAACTTGAGTGCATTAAATTAGCATTTAAGGATAACTTCAAGAGCAGCAACATAATCTACCATTTATTTCATCCTATTTCCAACACACATGTCAATTCATTTGGAATATCTTAATTTTGGGGTTTTGTTGCTTCATGACATTTTATTTTACTTCTTTCAGTGCAATGCAGATTCAAAAAAAAAATCAAATATATTCTATTAAACTCTTTCTCCAACTAAGTGTCTTTGATTTTATTTTAGAACAGAATAGAATAAACAGTTGGAAGGGAGCTTGGAGGTCTCCTAGTTCAACTCCCTGCTTAGGCAGGAAATCTTACACCACTTCAGACAAATGGTTATCCAACATCTTCTTAAAAACGTCCAGTGTTGGAGCATTCACAGCTCCTGGATGCAAGTTGTTCCACTGATTAAATGTTCTGTCAGGAAATTTCTCCTTAGTTCTAAGTTGCTTCACTCCTTGATTACTTTCCACCCATTGCTTCTTGTTCTACTCTCAGGTGCCTTGGAGAATAGTTTGACTCCCACTTCTTTGTGGCAGCCCCTGAGATATTGGAACACTGCTATTATGTCTCCCCTAGTCCTTCTTTCCATTAAACTAGACATACACAATTCCAGCAACAGTTCTTCATATGTTTTAGCCTCAAGTCCCCTATTCATCTTTGTTGCTCTTGTGTGTACATTTTCTAGACTATCAACCTCTTCTTTACATTGTGGCGACCAAACTGGATGCACTATTCCATGTGTGGCCTTACCAAGGCATTATAAAGTGGTATTAACACTTCACGTGATCTTGAGTCTATCCCTCTGTTTATGCAGCCTAGAATCATATTCGTTTTTTTGGCTTTTATGTTATCTTTCCTTACTTAAAATACAGATGTAGCTATAGAACATGCTTAATGTCTTAACCTATGCCCAAATATTCCCAAAAGTAAATTCCTGAATTGTCTAATTTTCACTATTTGGAATTCAAATATTACTTCTATGCTGTCTCCTGGGGTTCATTCTCATGAGCCCAGTCAGATTTCTACTTCTATAGCAACTATGATTCCCTCATAGCTTAAAACTAAGCATTCAGTTACTACATTTAATATAACCGAGAAGATCACCTTAAGGCTGTATATTTAGCTTATCTTTGTACATTGCACAAGTTTTCAATACTGTAAATATTCTGATATGTATTTTCATCAGGTCATGTCATCCAAACAGAAGCATCAGGCAGTGCTAATCTTAATTCTTGTTTCAACAGCTACTCTGTACTATTCCCATCCTCTATATGACATCTATGAGGGTGAACTGCTGTGTAACGTGATAATAAAGAAGGGAGCATTGATCTCATGTTTTTATAGAAAGACAGATCTTATCCTGTTACATTTTTAACAATATCTTAGTTCAAGTCTTATACCTGAGAGCCATGATGGCACAGTGGTTAGAATGCAGTATTGCAGGCTAATTCTGTTGACTGCCAGAAGTTCGATTCTCAATGACTCAAGGTTGACTCATCCTTCCATCCTTCCAAAGTCAGTAATATGAGAATCTAGATCAGTGATGGCTAACCTTTTCTGGACCAAGTGACCAAAGCACGTGAATGCACACGAACCCCCAAAATGCAATGCACTTGTGACCCCTGTGCATGTGCCCTGTCCCCGTGTATGCATGCATCCCCCCACATACACCCCTCCTGCATGCATGGAAGAGACCCAAAGCCCAGCTGGCCAGCGGGAAGCTCACGCCCATGTTCAGAGGAGCTGAACTGGGGTGGCGGCTCACGTGCCCACAGAGAGACTCTGCATGCCACCTCTGGCATGCGTGCCATAGGTTATCCACCACTGATGTAGAATGTTGGGAGTAATATACTGACTCTGTAAACCACTTAACTCTCTGTAAACACTATGAAGCGATATATAAGTCTAAGTGACATGGTTATTGCTAAACCTTCTCCAGACGTTTAGTCAAAATAAGACATTTAACTGTATTTTTTAAAAAAATGTGGGTAATACATGTTAGCTTTATCTCCTCTTTTTTCCATGTTCACTGTATTGGGGGACTAGATCTTGAATTAATCTCAGGTGTCTGAGAAAGTAATCCAAGATTATCTCGAGTCAATTCAGTTTACACTGCATGTTCTTTCAGCTGACTTTGTTGACAATAATAAGTTGACAATTAAGTTAAAATGCAGGAAAAGTGCACTAAGCATTTTAACCACATCTTCTTTAAATGCAAAAGCATATTGAGAATCTGACATGGCGCATCTTTGCAAATAAATTGTATCTTCTTGTGAAGACAGATGCATTAATTGGCCTGTAAATCTCTCTTGGCCATTGATGACATCTCTGTAAAGGAAGATTTGTCTGCAAGTTATTAGCTTCCATTTTTCAGAGTAAATGAAAGATTCTGGCTATAAACTGGCAGGAGAAGTTACATATTTTATGCGGATCTGAAGTTTCAGTGCATTATTTTCTTTTTTTCTGAGGACAGCACCATTATATCTTCCTCCCTAAACCGTGAAACTGTTACCTTCAGCACTGGAAAGCCACTTGTCTGGAATGGCATAAAGTCTTCTGCTTGAGCAAGGGGTTGGACTAGAAGACCTCCAAGGTCCCTTTGAACTCTGTTATTAAGACTGTTAAACATTCTTTTAAGATATACTTATTTTGTTCAAAAAGTTTACCTTTAATAAGCACCAATTTGCCCAGTCATATTGTCACGTCAAAGCTGCCATAATGTAACTTTTGGGGCAAGCAAAAACATACATACATACATACATACATACATACATACATACATACATATATGTAGGTCTCTAGTTGTTCGGGTTTTCTCCCGCGTAGAATTGGAGATGTCTTGGCGACGTTTCGACGAAGTCTCATTCGTCATCTTCAGGCTGCTTCAGACTACTTCAGGTTTGGTGTTTCCAGGAGTACTCTACTACTCCTGGAAACACCAAACCTGAAGTAGTCTGAAGCAGCCTGAAGATGACGAATGAGACTTCGTCGAAACGTCGCCAAGACATCTCCAATTCTATGCGGGAGAAAACCCGAAATATATATATATATATAAATGCACAAATACTTCTTTAAATTTCAGGTGCCTTATTAAAGCCACTGTTTGCCTTCAAGAGTTTTATCTTAAAGGAAAATCAGAAGGGCCAACATTCTTGAGTTAAGGCCACACTTGACCTTTAAATGGTGCACCATAGTAACATTTAAAAAATCAGCAAGAATCAAGCCAACACAGTGAAAGTAGGAATGGCAAGTTGAACTTAAATTTAAGCCTGGATTTAAAACCATTAGGGTTTAAAAATCACACTCCGCATATTTAATTGATTTGCCTTTGTAATATAAAAATTATGATTTGCAGCAAATTCTGTAGGAGCTCTGTGGGTTTTATGTAAGGCTTTGGGGAGCCACATATGTCTGTAGGGCTACAGATGGTGTATCTCTGCGATAAACATTTTTGATATGGAGGTTGCATAATTTAGCCTTCTCCAACAGAGAAAAATTTAGCAGAAATGGGGATTTCAGCTTCTAGAAAGCCCCAGCCAAACAGTCATGACTGAAAATTCTTGGAGTTGATATCCATGTATGGTGCCCAGACTGAGGAAAGTAGATAGATTCTACCTCCTATTAAAGTTAATTTATGTCTGTAGTCATCCAGGTGTCAAGGAAGCATCCATCCATTCATTCATTCATTCATTCATTCATTCATTCATTCATTCATTCATTCATTCATTATCCCCCAGCTCTAAACTACTTCTATTAATCAAGAAACAGATTTTTTAAAAAATTCCTTATTTATATTATGTGGAAAACACGTGTCCCTGCCAAAAACAAAATTTTCAGCTATAGAAAAGAATATAGTTTACAGCTTGGGTGTCAAACTCGATTTCATTGAGGGCCACATCAGGGCTGTGTCTGATCTTGGGGGGAGTGGGGGCAGGGTTGGCATGGCCAGTTCAACATCTCTTGTGTCTATGGTGGTCTGGGCCCTCTGTCAGTGAAAATGGGCTGTTGAGCTTTACTTTATGATGCAACAGCCTCCTGCAACCCCTGCCAATGAAAACGGAGCTCGGGAGAGCTGCGCATGGCCCTCGCAAGCTCCATTTTCAGCTGTGACGACCTCCTGCAACTCTCTCGGCCATCCCGAACTCCATTTTCTCTGGCAGAAGCACCTTGGGCCAGTCCTGTACTGTATACAGGGCAGCCCCACAAGCCAGATGTAAGCAGCGCACAGGCCTTGAGCTTGACACCCCTGATTTAGATAAACATTAGTTATTTCAAATATGATGAATGTCAATAGGCACTTCAGGTGTAGCTGCCTCAAAGGATTTGCTTTTTTTACAAAATAACACACACACTGAAGTAGGTTTGGTACAATGCCCTAAGACTGTGATGGTGAACCTATGGCATGCAAGCCACAAGTGGCAAGCGGAGCCACTTGTCAGGACATGCAAGGAGTTCCCTGTCAACTGGCCAGAATGCATTCATGCACTGGCCAGCTGACTTCGGTCTTCTTTGAGACTGTTTTTTTGCCCACTGGAGGCTTCCTTGAAGCTTCCGGAGCACGAAAAACCCACCCTTTGGGCAAACCAGAAGTTTGGGAATGGACTTCTGGTTTGGCCATAAGGCCGTTTTCTGCCCTCCAGAGCCTTCGGGAGGCTTCCCTGAAGGCTCCGGAGAGCAAAATCCGGCCCTATGAGCAAATCAGAAGTGACTTTTGGTTTGTCCGTAGGTCTGTTTTTCACCCTCCCGAGCCTTCAGGGAAGCCTCCGGAAGGCTCGAGAGGTCAAAAATCAGCCCTACAGACAAACTGAAAGTCACCATTCCTGAACTTCTGGATCCCCCTAGGTCTGTTTTTTGCCCTCCGGAGGGCATCGGGGGGGGGGAGGCTGTTTTCACCCTCCCCAGGCTTCTAGAAAGCCTCTGGAGCCTGGGGAGGGCGAAAAAACCATGCCAAAAATGGGGGGCGCTAGCCGTGCATGCATGCACACAGGGGGGTTGCGCACATAGAATTATGGGTATGGCACACCTACACACGGCCCTTCTGTGGTTCCCCTGCTTTTGGCACGGGAGCAAAAAAGGTTCGCCATCATTGCCCTAAGACAACTGCCCTCAACCTTTCCAGCTTGGTGTCCCGTTGTATATGTGTTTGTGGGGGGGGGGGGGGAGTTGGTTCTGTATGAGTGGCAGGTGCATGTACACCAGCATGCACAGCTTCATTTGTGGGAGCAGAGCTTTGCACTGTTAACGTGAGTGGAACTGTGCATGGGCATGCGCTCGCCCACCATTCAGGCATTCTGGTTCCAAATAGGCTGCAGCCTGGTGGTTGGGGACCCCTGCCCTAAGATACCAAAAGTAAACAAAACTTGAAAATAAACCAAGTTTACAGCACAAAGTGAAGGCAGTTCCTTAGGTGATTTTATCAAGCATGTTGAGTTACCCTATTCATAAAATTAAACCCAGCATCTTTTATTGGGTCCAGTTTGAAACTGGGGATCTTGATCTTTTATTCACCTTACCTTCCTCAATCCCTCTTTGACTCCCATTCAAAGCATCAAACTGGTGAATTGCCAAAACCTGCCTTCTAGGCAGCCCTTAAAATTCTGCTTAATTGTAAATTATACATAGAATATTCTTTCCTAGGATGGTTTAATGGAAACACTTTCAAGCCAGGGGTAGGTTTCAGCCAGCGTTGCTGCCGGTTCGCCTGTGTGCATGCTTAACATGTGTGTGCTTTGTGGGCACGCACTGGATGCGCAGTTCAATGGAAATTATTTTGTGCATGCGCAGAATTAAAAAAAAAAAGATGGCGATGGCGGCAACTGGGGAAACAGTTCATGGGCGTGGCCAGCCTGGGTTGCTGCCGGTTCTGCGACCCAGGCCAGCATACCACTACCAGCTTGGTCGAACTGGGCCAAATTGGTAGGAACCCACCTCTGCCCTGTTCTCCCAGGACAGGATGTTCTACATCCTTTATTATTGATTGTTGGTAGTTTTGCAGGTTGAAAGGAAAGTTTCTGACACTACCCCACCAAAAACTGGACCTCCAGTTTTGTGTAAGATATTGTGTAAGAGCCGAGGTGGCGCAGTGGTTAAATGCAGCACTGCAGGCTACTTCAGTGCTGCAGTGTTCAAATCTCACTGGCTCAGGGTTGACTCAGCCTTCCATCCTTCCGAGGTGGGTAAAATGAGGACCCATATTGTTGTTGGGGGCAATATGCTGACTCTGTAAACCGCTTAGAGAGGGCTGAAAGCCCTATAAAGCGGTATATAAGTCTAACTGCTATTGCTATTGCTATATAGAAGATAACCTCTTCTAAGAGGTTATTTTCATTCTCAATTCTCCTCTCCACATGCTTTAAAACTTCTTTGCATTTCATGGAGGATGTATTATTAATGTTAATGTTAGCATTGCTGCAAGAGGAACAAAAAGTGACTGTCACCATCAATCCATGGAAACCTTTGCTTAGCCTCTGCCCCAGGTCCACCTTTTTTTCTAAGGATAGAATTGGCCTGCAGTTCTTTCTATTCAAGGATGGCCGTCAGTTAGGGAACCAAGCAATGAAGGGAGTGGTATTTTGCTGCTACTTTAAATCTGGCCATTGTCCAAAACACTTCCCCCCCCAACCTTTCTTTCCCCCATCTGCATCTGACAAGGTGGACTACAGCCAAGAAAACCTTCTGCTGCAATAAATCCATTAGACTTCCGACTCTTAGCAATTTTTTTTACAGCAGGACAGCATGACTCTCCCCTTTCCCTATTCACCTTTTACTTTACATATTTTTTCCATCACCTTTGATGTTCCACATAACACATTGGAGCTATTTTCCCCCATTTTGCATCCTCAGAAAAATATAAGAAACCTCTCTCTCGACTTTTATTATGCTCCTCTTTATAAATCTAAGGAAAGCAGGTTAAGGACATAATTGGATCTCTAGACCATCTCTTTCCCATCTGCTCTACCATCCTGTTCTAAGAAGTCATTTCAGGAATCTCACTGATTGAGAAAAAGCATTGTCCTTTCCTTATTCTTCATCTCCATTAAGCATTCAGAGATGTACTATCACCATAGCTAATTAAGGCTAATGCTGCAAATAGATCCACAATGCATGCATGACTCTTCAGCTTTCAAATGTCATGTAAAAGTGGCTGACACCATATATTACTGGGGTATCATCCACAAATTAGTTCAGTTTTACATGATAAAGTAAATCAATCAAACATCAATCATTTCAACAATGAGATCAGATTGGAAATATGAAGGTAACAAATAGTTTTGTCCTGCTTTCCTCAAATCTGAGTGGTAGGAGAAAAAAATCCAGCTTTTTCCTCTAATTATTATAGCAGGAACAAGCAGCTTGTGACTTTTTGTCCACATGCAGCTCTTACCCATAATTTCCAATGGTATTTGGCCTAAAATTAAAAGCCTTTCGCAAGCTGGGCAGTATAAATCTTTAAAGCAGAACTCTGGTTTGACAGTGTTTTGAGTGAAGGAACCTCTCAACGTTTCTTAATCACAATTCCTTCACTTCTAAGAACAAAGTAGCATATCTCTTGGCCTTAGTTTGCTTTGGAACTTTTGCAAACTTTCTCAGAGCCCATGCCATTGACAAAAGCTGTGAAGAACCTCCACAACAAATGCTCTGAGACAATGCTGAAGAAATGCTGGTTGAGGGTCAGATGAGTTTGGTCACCATGGGCTGAAGGGCTTCTGAAGATTGCTGAAGAAATTATTCTCCAGTGCTGTCTAGGAGCCTTCTAGTCTAGATAGCAATAGCAATAGCAATAGCAGTAGACTTATATACCGCTTCATAGGCCTTTCAGGCCTCTCTAAGCGGTTTACAGAGAGTCAGCATATTGCCCCCAACAATCTGGGTCCTCATTTTACCCACCTCGGAAGGATGGAAGGCTGAGTCAACCCTGAGCCGGTGAGATTTGAACCGCTGACCTGCTGATCTAGCAGTAGCCTGCAGTGCTGCATTTAACCACTGCGCCACCTTGGCTCTGGTGAACATGGGCTGGTGGATTTCCTGTTCAGCTTCTATCCTTCTCAACATTCTTGATCACTGGCAGGTTGAGTAAGAATGGAGAGAAAGCAATGGCATGGAAGGAAGGTGATAAATAGCTCAAAAAGGACACAGTATCTCCTTCAGGAAGCATTGTGGTAGAAAGTTGAAAGGAGTTTTCATCTGCAGCATGAACAAAATTCTCCCAGACTAGGTTGGTTTGGGAAATGCTGGGAGAATTGCCTACAGTGTGCATTGGTGGCATTGAAGGTACCCATCTGGGTATCTCCTGAGTCAATCTGAAGGTCTTGCAGGTTTATCTTTGGTGAAATCAGTGGGTATTTCCACCAGAACCTTTCTACCTGTGCTGAGAGGAGCCCTCTTCCATTGACCCAAAATAATTGAGAGACAGACATACGGCTTCGAAAAAGCAACTAAAGTTATCTTACTGCCAAAATCACTTCATTGGATTGAACCTATTTCAATGCACACAGGTCTATCAGCAAGCAACCAGTTCCAGAAAAAAAGGGAAAGAGAAAGAAGTGATGGGAAGAAAAAAGGTGTGTTCCCAAAGGAGAGATAATGAATGCCGCGATTGTTCAGACTTCATCCACATTTTGCTTCAGTTCTACTCACTGATAGACAGTTTAACCCCATATAGATTCCCCAACAGAGTAACCAGTGGTGGGTTCCTACTGGTTCGGACTAGTTCAGCCAAGGCAGTAGTGGTATGGTGGACTAGGTCAGTTGAATCGTCAGCGACCCAGGCCTGCCACACCCCTGAACCAGTTCCCTGGTCTCTCCTGCCATCGTCAGCATGTTTCTGTGCATGCACAGGACAGTTTTCAGTTAACTGCACATGCGCACAAGCGAAGTGGCCAGGCATGTGCAAAACATCTTCTCGGCGAACCGTAGTAAACCGATTAAGAATCCACCATTGAGAGTAATCCCTGAAAGTTTTTACCTTCCACAGAATAAAGATCTCGGGTTCTTCATTTATAGGATGAAAAGACACGCTCCAGGATACATAAAGAAAGGAAGGATGTTAAATGGACTGTAGCCCATTACGAAGTACACACCTCACAAGTTTTGCCTCTTGGAGATGACAAGGAATGTTGTGACATCCGAAGGAAAGCCCAATTCAATTAATCCCATACTAAAAGAATAAGAAGCCCCCACACAATTAATTGCAGTCTATAATATTGTTAGTTCCTTATTTATCAGTTATTAAAGTGTTTGATCCATCCATGAACTTGTTAGACTTACAAGCTCCACTTTAAACAGAGTTGCATATGTTTCGTTCCTTTCAGTTCCATCATCTTGCCAACCCAGACACTGCCCTGAAATGACAGGACTAGATTAATCCTTTGCCCCTTAAATCTTTCCCTGTATTCAAAAGTCTGCTTTAAGTCTTTAAAGCTTCCACTAAATTGATGCTACAGTTCTTTTCAGAAGTGCTTTGTTGCATCGGCTTGGATGCTGCTGATATACCAATTACAAGGTTTCATGTCTGTGCATGCTAAATCAGAAATGTGGACCTGGCGGACTACTCAACAGCATTGTATAGTACAGAAGTGACATCCAAAAAGGGGTCCAGATTGGTGATTATTTTTTCTGTGAAGTTTGGATCAGCTGCTGGTGCCAACAGTTCTATTATCTGGTGCATTGAACATAGAAAAATCACTTGATTTGCACTGAGCACCTGAACCAGACCTGAGAAGTAGCCTCCCTCTCATGCAAGGATGTCAAATTGGAGGCCCATAGGCCATATGCATCACGTGCAGGCCACACCCACCCCAGCTGCACGAAGGGGAAAAACATAAAAACATCACGTGACAGGAGCTTGCCACCACAAGTTTGACACCAATGCTCTAGCGGATTGCTCTGAAATAGGATGATGGGAATGATTTAATCTTAATCATTGCCCAGATTCTGTCAAGCGTTAAAATGGAGCTTGATTTTTCCGGTTCACCGACAAAAGGGCGAACGACAAAACCGTGCCCAACTAAACCACATCGCTGACGTCATCAACAGGGCGACAACAGCGCGGAGACAGAAGCACGCTGTAAACCCTAAACCTAAACTTAACCCCTAAACCTAAACCTAACCCCCCTAAACCTAATCCTAAACCTAACCCTAAACCTAACCCTTAACCTAACCCTAAACCTAACCCTTAACCTAACCCTAAACCTAATCCTAACCCTTAACCTAACCCTAAACCTAACCCTAACCCTAAACCTAACCCTAAACCTAACCCTTACCTTAAGTTGAATCGGCTTTCTTTCAATGCGCTATTTAAAGCGCCCTTCTTTCTCCGCGTTGGCTGTTGTCGCCCTGTTGATGATGTCAGTGACGCGGTTTAGTCGGGCGCGGTTTTGTCGTTCACCCTTTTGATGGGTCACGGATTTTCCCATTGGATATCATGGGAAAATATTGCTATGTTGCTATTTTTTCATTAACAGAACAAAATGAAATTGCGCTGAACAGCAGATGGACTCAAACATCTAAACATCCCCTTCTAATTATACAGTTTGCCGACAAGCTAGTATGACTGGGCAAAATATGAGTTACATTGGTGCAGGAGCTTTCAAGCTACACTACAAGCTGATGCTTAATCCTACCATTGCTTATTTATTCACATAGAATGAGATAAAATTTGCTAGCATGCTACAGCATTATGAGGAATTATGTGTGCAGGTTTCTGTAGACTTTTGGAATGTCATGCTTTGAAGAAGCCCTATCACAGAGTGCTGTTTCAAGAAGTAATTTAGAATAGAATAGAATAACAGAGTTGGAAAGGACCTTGGAGGTCTTCTAGTCCAACCTCCTGCCCAGGCAGAAAACCCTTCAGCACTACAGACAAATGCTTATCCAACATCTTCTTAGAAACTTCCAATGTTGGAGCATTCACAACTTCTGGTGGCACGTTGCTCCACTGATTAATTGTTCTAACTGTCAGGAGGCTTTTAAAAGGAGACTGGACAATCACTTGTTTGAAATAGTACAGGGTCTCCTACCTGAACAGGGGATTGGACTAGGAGAAGACCTACAAGGTCCCTTTCAACTCTGTCTTTTTGTTCTGTTCAAACTACCAGACCAAACATCTGCTTCGAAGTAATATATCATAACAGAGTTGGAAGGGACCTTGGAGGTCCTCTAGTCCAACCCCCTGCTTAGGCAAGAAACCCTACACCACTTCAGACACATGGTTATCCAGCATCTGTTTAAAAAAACATCCAGTGTTGAGGCATTCACAACTTCTGGAGGCAAGTTGTTCCACTGATTAATTGTTCTAACTCTCAGGAAATTTCTCCTCAGTTCTAAATTGCTTCTCTCCTTGATTAGTTTCCACCCATTGCTTCTTGTTCTATCCTCAGGTGCTTTGGAGAATAGTTTGACTCTCTCTTCTTTGTGGCAGCCCCTGAGATATTGGAACACTGCTATCATGTCTTCTTCTTTTCATTAAACTAGACATTACCAACTATTAGCAAGTAGATGAGGATTACCAAATAATGATCTTCTTTTTCACTGTACTACCATCTAGGGCATGGGTGTCAAACTCGCCATGTCACATTGCCATCAAGTGACGTTTCGTGACGTTTTTCCCATTTGTGGAACTGGTGTGGGCATGATATACATGTGATACATCTGGCCTATGAGCCGCCAGTTTGACACCTTGATTTATGGTTTCTAGATTTTTGCAGCCTAGATCTGGTAGTCTTATCCTAAAGTTGTTATTGTAAGGTAGCAGACTGGATTTACACATTGCACTAAACTATAGCTGGTCCTTGTCTATGGAAATTCTCATTCATCCTGGTCATGGTTGTCCCAAAGATGCTTTTTGAAAAGGCAACTTGACTAAAAGCATCTTTTTGTATTAGCTCAGTACAACTAGTCCTGCAATTGAGGCCAGCAAATTGGTCACGAAGCAAAGTGTTTCTAAATGAAACATCACAGTATTGTGATATTACTTCAGCTTGTCTTTATTTTGCAGACCTGCAAAGGTTACAAATGTGGTTATTGATTATAAAGTTATAATCACTATCATAAGTGCAAATGGTGTCCGAGGCATTTTGCTAAATGAGAACTATTTGTATTCCAAACACAGTTGAGGAGAGCATAGGGGAGCATAGGCAACAATGTACATTTTTTTTTATTTACAAAATACTTTAATAATGTTGATTGTGTTATGTGAACCAAGCCATTGTAACCTGTTAATTATGATTTATGTCTTGGTGTGTTATCTGAATTTAGCCCATTGTCATTTATTCGGCAAGCTATGGTTAAGCGCAGCACAATGTGTTAAAATAGGCATCGTTTCAATTAGCAAATATTCCAGCTTCATTTATTCATTCCTTTTAGGGGATCTATACCATAAATTGACTTTCATGGCCATTTATCATTGGGAGATGGTATAATTACATCTGTTCATCAAAGTACATCCACACTGGCCTCTTTAAAATGAGCATTGTTAATATGTAGCATTTTACAACGTATATAACTAAAAGAGACTCTTAAAATACCAGTTTAAAGCAATTATTGAATTGCCTGTTTATTCTTCCTAGGGAGCACATTCCATCAATGTGGGGCCATTGCTAGAAATAGATCATTTATAACAACCTCAGTCTACTATCTCTTGCTCAGTAAACAGCAGGGATCCTTCATTGGATTAAATCCCAGCAGGTCTTTCAGGTGACATGATCTGCAATGATTTAGGACTTCACAGGCAAACTTAACATTTTAAATAGGACGCAGAATCAAACAGGCAGCCAGGGCAACCGTAACATAACAGATGCATCTGTTTCTCATAGCAAGTAGCAGCAGCACCCAGCAAATTTCCAAACAGGGCTTAGCCTGCTATTACTTGGATAAAAGACCATTTGAAGCATCCAAAGATAAAGACTGGGCCTGAAAAACTACTTTTTCTGTATTATTGTCCGCTTGCTAGTCCCTTCCCCCAAATGTTGTCATCTGATGGGAACTAGGAAGTGTTCTGCGGGAGCCCCTGCCTTATAAAACACCCTTCCCCCTGAAGGTCTCCACCCTCTTCATCTTCCGTAAAGCTGACTTTTTCCCTAGAGTTGGAAAAAGATGATTGTCAGACCTGGAAGCAATCTTTTCCATTGGGCCTTCAGGCCTGCCACATTTTCTACTGTGGGAAAATGGGAAGGGGGATTATAGGGAGTATGGCAGAGGTGGTATTCAGCAGGTTCTGACTTGTTCTGGAGAACTGATAGCGGAAAGGTTTAGTAGTTCGGAGAATCAGTAAATACCACCTCTGACTGGCTCCACCTCCATCTACTCTCTGCCTCCTGAGTCCCAATTGATCAGGAGGGAATGCAGTAACCTTCCCCTGGAGTGGGGAGGGAATGGAGATTTTACAGTATCCTTCCCCTGCCACCCCCTCCAAGCCACGCCCATCAAGCCATGCCCACAGAACCAGTAGTAATTTTTTTTGAATCCCATCATTGGCGTATGGGTGATATATAGTCAAAATAACATTCTTTTCTCAGAGAGTCAAGGACACTTTGCCCAGCAGCTGCAATGTGCTCTACATGGGGCAGCCCTTGAAGAGCATTCGGAGACTTCAGCTTGTCCAGAATGCAGCCGCGCGAGCGATCGTGGGTGTACCTCGGTTTACCCACGTAACACCTATCCTCCGCGAGCTGCACTGGCTGCCTATTGGTCTTCGGATACGCTTCAAGGTGCTAGTCGTCACTTATAAAGCCCTTCATGGTATTGGACCTGGGTACTTGAGAGACCGCCTGCTGCCAATTGCCTCCAATAGATCGATCAGATCCCACAGATTAGGCCTCCTCCGAATTCCATCCGCCAGCCAATGCCGGCTGGCGACTACCTGGAGGCGAGCCTTCTCTGTGGCTGCTCTGACCCTCTGGAACGAGCTCCCCATGGAGATTCGAACCCTCACCACCCTCCAGGCCTTCCGCAAAGCCCTTGAAACCTGGCTGTTCCGACAGGCCTGGGGCTAAAGAGCTGTTGCCCCCCTCCTCGAATGGTATGGTTGTTGTGTGTTTTTAAATTGTGTATTTATGTTCGTCTTTTTATCCCCTGTCTGTACCCCCTTCCCTGACCGAATTGTGAGCCGCCCTGAGTCCCCTTCGGGGGAAAAGGACGGCATATAAATGAAATAAATCCTAATCCTAATCCAATCGTGTGACTGGGAGGCATCACCTGTTTTGAATGGTGCCTGATCGGATCAAGTGATGGACATGTGGGTGCTGGGCAGGGACTTGAACTTTCTTTTGGGTGGGGAAAACCTGAAAGCTTTCAGATTCAGGTTTTCCCAGATGTGCCAATGTGACATCACTAATAAAATGGAACTTCGAGGAAACTCAAGCCTCGGAGTCTTCTTTCGTTGAGGGTGTTACTTGGAACCCTGACATTAACCCAAATCTGACACATGGCACGTTAGAACAGATTGGCACCAGGTTTTTGGTTGGTTTTCTTAAAAAATGATGTATGTTTTAATTGGTTTTGTTTTATAGTTTTAAAAATGATTTCATATGTCTCTTGATTTTTGATTGGGAGCCAGCCAGAATTGGTTGAAAGATGGATAGCCGTACTTCAGTTTTTACTTTGCTTCAGACTATTTTGTCCACACAATATTGTCTTGTTGGTAAATTTTGCAGCAACTGAAATGTCCACCCTGCCCTTTGTTACAATATCCTATTAAGATATTGTATTAAGAGCCTTTTGCTACTGATGGAGTTTAATGAAATATAAGTGTGAGTTCAGACTAATTAGCAGTGAGAATATGTGACTGCATTCATGTTCTGCAGTTGTGGTGTCATTTGGGACCCATCGAAATAGATAGGATTAGGCCTTCTGATCACCCTCCCTGACTCATTAACTCTTCCTAACAGTTCTGATTTGGGCAAGACTTCCCGTATCGTGTTTGAGCAGATACTTGGCTAACTTAGTCCTTGGTGCTCTGCTTTTGCTGTGTAGCTTGCCAGTCTATGAGTTTGCTTCAGAATATATCTGCCCAACTAGGTGGATCCTCTGGATGGATCTGGACCAAACTCTGATTGATCTCAAAGCGATGAGAGCAGGGGTGGGCTACTGGAGATTCACATGGGTTTCGGTGATCCTCTAGTGAAGATTCTGTGCAGTTCTGCGAACCCCCAAATCCCATTCCTGGCTGTCCCTTCCCACCGCGCCCCTCCCAGGAGTCTCCACGCAGCCCATTCATCATGCCAGGTAAGGGCCTGCATGGAGGCTCGAGGAGAGGGGGAAATAGGCCTATGAAGGTCCCAGAAGCCCAGAAACAGGCCTGTTTCCAGCCTCCAGAGCCCGGGGGAAGCGGTTTTCGCCCTCCCAGAGGCTCGAGGAAAGCCTCCAGAGCAAGGGTGGGTTCCTGCCAGTTCTAATCTCTTCTATAGAAGAGGTTCCACAAATCTACAGTGCCGTTTATAACCGGTTCCAGCTCCCCCCCCCGCCCATCCACACATCATCAAGATTAAGAGCGAGAAGAGGAATTCTGGGAGTTGAAGTCCACAAGTCTTAAAGCTGTCAGGTTTGAACACCCCTGCCTGGGTTTTTTTTCCTAAAGGGTTAGGGGTGCAAAGGGTCTTGTAACTTGACAGCTTTAAGACTTGAGTGCTTCAAATGCCAGAGTTTCTGAGCCAACATTTTGGTTGCTAAGCAAGAGCGTTGTTAAGTGAGTTTCACCACATTTTACAAGTTGGCCATGGCCAACCAGTCACATGACTGCCAAGCCATTCCCACTTGGTCACATGGCTGGCAAGCCACTCCCACCTGGTTACATGGCTGGCAAGCCACTCCCACCCAGTCACATGGCTGGCAAGCCACTCCCACAAAGCAGGCCACACTTACAGAAGAGGTTCTAAAAATTTTGAAACCCACCACTGCTCCAGAGCCTGGGAGGGGTGAAAAATGCCTCTCCCCCTGCTGTGGTGCAGGAGGCTGACTAGGCCATGCCCACCATGGCAACGACCACCCAGCAATGGGGCAGCGAACCCATTACTGCAATTTTTGAAGCCCACCCCTGGATGATAGGGATTGGACCCTATTGATATTTGGAGGGGAAACCACCAGTCAAGTCAAGAGATGTAAACTAGATTAGGAACTTGGGAAAATTTCCAAGGAGGAAGGAAAAAGGAACAACTATTCTGTTCTTAGTAAGTCATCAGGAAAAGCAGTCACTAGGATCTGAATCACTATTCATGTACTTTGACCTATTTTTTTTCTGCCCAGCATAAAAGAGACCATAAAAAGGGATGATTTCATCTTAAAAAGGGAAGAGAAATTGCACTTCCCTTGACACACAGGGGGTCAAGCTATTTTCCAAAGCACCTAAAGGCCAGACAAGGAATAATGGATGGAAACTGGTCAAGGAGAGATTCAACCTGGAAATAAGGAGAAATTTTCTGACAGTGAGAGCAATCAACCAATGGAACCAAATTTGCCTTTGAAGCTTCCAGTGGGAGCTTCATCACTGGAAGCTTTCAAGAAGAGACTGGACTGCCATCTGTCAGAAATGGTGCAGGGACTCCTGCTTGGGCAGGAGGTTGGACTAGATGACCTATAAGATCCCTTCCAACTCTGTTAATCACTTTCCCCTAGAAAGAAAACTATCAATGAATGCGGGAGGGGAGCAGAGTGGGCAAATCGAGGGGAGGACTATTATTTGGTTCATTTCTGGCAGGGTTTTTATTTTTGTTTGTTTAAGATGGTTTCTTTTAACCATTTTACCTCTCCTTTCCTTTAGCCTTGTAGCGCTAGGAGGACAGATTTTCAAATGCAAAAAAAGATCAGGGAGAGGGGGTTTACTGCAGGGAGAAGGCCTGTCTGTTCTTTAAACAAACATGGATAGAAACAGCTGGGCTTGTTTGTTTTGCTAAGCTAGAAGAAAAATGTTCATCTTCCCTGCGGTGTGGTGGGCGGTCCTTGAAAGGCCGGAGATTGCTGTGAAAAAAGTAGTGAAGGTTTTCATAAGATTTCTTATTTCAGCCTGCTTTCCTACTGTTTTGAGGCCTAACCGATCTCTTCTTGGAGATCCATTACACAAATGAGCACTTTTGAAATTTTAAGAAGAGGTGGGAACATTCTTATGAATCAGTCAATCAGATTAGAGCTGAAAGGGACCTTGGAGGACTTCTAGTCCACCCCCTGCTCAAGCAGGATACCCTATACCAGGGGTTGGCAACCTTAAACACTCAAAGAGCCACAAAGGTCCTAACCCAGTGATGGGCAACCTTTTTGGCGTGGTGTGTCAAAAATCGGCAAAAAATCGAGCATAACTCACGTTGTGTGTCACTTCGACAAAAACATAATTTTGCGCAATTTATAGTTTAAACTACAAAAATGTATAATGGCGCTCACAGTTCCCGTTGGCACTCCGCTGTTCCCTGCTGTGGTGCGGTCATAACCGACAGTCCCAGGAGTAGACTCTCTGTGCCGGCCTGACTGGAGAGAGGCGCGCACTGTTCCCGCGCTCCTCTCCTGCGGGTCCTCCCTCGCCGCGCTGATGACGTGTGTGCGCACGGCACGCATGCCTTAACAGCAGCCCCTGCACTCAGAAAGGGGCGGCGGCGATACAGTGAGTGAGTGTGGGCGGGGGAGATCACACGTCCCGCCCCCCCCGTTCCTCCAGCACAGATTCTTTCATCCTCGGCGGCCATGCAGGAGCCGAGGATGAATCGCATGAAATCCTGTGCGTGTCACCCCAAATGGCTACACGTGTCAGCACTGACACGCGTGTCATAGGTTCGCCATCACTGTCCTAACCGGAAGCTCCCCGTTCAATTCTGAAGCCGACAGGAAGTCCAGTTATCTCACCATAGAGTCTCCTCCTAGTGTAGCATCCTTTTTTCTCTCCTGACCAGAAGTCCGGTTCTCTCACCATAGAGTTCCCTCCTAGTGTAGCATCCTTTTTTCTCTCCTGACCAGAAGTCCGGTTCTCTCACCATAGAGTCTCCTCCTAGCATGGCGTCCTTTTTCCTCTACTTGTCCTAACCAGAAGCCCTATCCATTGTGGAGCTGACAGGGACCACAGCAGAGGGATGAAAGAGCCACATACAGCTCCAGAGCCGCAGGTTGCTGACCCTTGCCCTATACCATTTCAGACAAGTGACTCTTCTTAAAAACCTCCAGTGATAAAGCACCTAGAACTTAACATTAAGACATTCAGCTGTTCCACTGGTTAATTGTCCTCACAGTTAGGAAGTTTGTCCTTAGTTCCAGGTTGCTTCTCTCCTTGATTAGTTTCCATCCATTGTTTCTTCTTCTGCCTACAGGTGCTTTGGAGAATAATGTGATCCCCTCTTCTTGGTGGCAACTCTTCAAATACTGGAATACTGCTATCATATCACCCCTAGTCCTTCTTTTCTCTAAACCCAAATCCTGCAACTAATCTCCATATGTTTTCATCTCCAGGCCTTTAACCCTCTTAGTTGCCCTTCTTTGCACTTTTTCCAAAGTCTTGTGAGATATTAAAACCCAATTTTTATGCTCACAATTCAAAAGACAAGTCTGGTTCACAATTCAAAAGTTTTTATTGCAAAGAAATTGAATAAGCGGTTGCAAGCACGGCCTCCCAGATTCTTCCCCATGGCTTTGAATACTAGGAGCGCAAAGACAGATTTCAAGTAATACAATTTATATGCTTCTACTCATCATACATGACGCTTAAGCCCTCCCCATTTTCTTTGAAGTTATTTCACATTTCAGCATGACTTTTCCTGCAGACCCCTTTTGCTCCTTTAGTTGTTTAGACTGTGGGTGTTTACCATCTCACCATTTGGTGTGCTTGTCTATATTTCAAAGTCAAAGGAATTTTACAATCAAGAAAAACAGCGCCAAGCGTCTCACACCTTTGTGTTACATTTTATACTTCATATGAAAGAGTAACTTGTTATTTATTTCCTTCAGTCTCAATATCATTTTTTTAACAAGGTGCATTGTTTCAGGTGTAACCTTACCATGGCTTTATAAAGCAGTACTAATACTTCATGTGATTTTGATTCAATGCCTCTGTTTATATAACCAAGGATTGTATTAGCTCTTTTGTCTGCTATACCAAAGAATGCTGGCTCATGTTTAAGTAATCGTCCAAGGTCCCTTTCACAATTACTGTTTTTGAGCCAGGTTTTGCCTACTCTGTACTTGTACATTCAGTTTTTTCCTGGCCAAGTGAGGGGACCTCACACTGTAGTTATCAGAATGGGCCTGGGCAGCCACAGTATTATGAGAAGGCAAACTGGTATAGTTGCTCCCTTCCATCCATCCAGAGAAAAATCTTATGCATTTTGTTTGCCTCTTGCAGCCCCAATTTTAGGTTGCTTCTAATACAAAGCACAGAGGTGCAGCCCACTCTTTCTTTGAAAAAGCAGAGAATAGCTGGCATTAGGGTCTGATCTATGAGGGACTGTGTTGCCCTTCCTATCAGGAACAGTTCATGTTGGGTTGTGAATGGGTGTTGGGCATTGCCCCTACCAACCGTCTCTATCAGGCTCCCAAAGGGCCACTGATGATGGGTCAGCCAAGGCTGTGTGTGTCAGGGTTCCAAATAGCACCCAAAATTAAATCAGAGTCCAAGGCAAAATATAGCCCAAAGTTCCAATTTATTAAGAGAGCCATGTTGGGACATCTGGGAAAACCCGAATCTGAAAGCTTCCCAGTTTTCCCTACCTAGTTGGAAGTTCAAGCTCTTGCCCCCACACCCACAAGTCCATCACACGGCCCAATCTCCCACTGCCATGCTGGCAGTTCCACCCATCTAGTTCCGGTCAGGTGAAGAGGTGCAAAGACCTTGGCTTTCTAGAAAGAATTTTGTTATGGCTACATAGCATCTAACTCCGTACAATTCCCCCTCTCCCATTTTCCCACAATAGAAAATGCATAGTAGAATAATGGAAAGTGTGGCAGCCAAAGATCCAAAGAAAAGATGGCTGCAGGCCTGACAGGGTGTGTGTGTATGTGTGTGTGTGTGTGTGTGTGTTTCTGTGTGTGTGTGTGTGTGTGTGTGTGTGTGTGTGTGTGTGTGTGTGTACATGCATAGCAAGTTGGAGAAGAAAGTACAAAGAGTGCCAAGATCAAGATAACTTAGTGTATTCCTCTCTTCTTCCTTGATCAATTCATACTTGGAATATAGCATCCAATTCTAGGTACAACATGTTAGGAAGGGTACTGATGACCCGGAATATGTCAGAGCAGAACAAATGAAAAAATAACAGGATTGGAACGAAAGGTAACTGAGGATCAATTGGAAAACATATGTGCCCAGATTCTATTAGTATCAACATCTGTACAATTTGTACAGGTGGCCATCAAGTTCCCTGTAAATAGCCTGCTACACTTTCTTCTCCTCCAAGAAGTCAAAATACAAATAAATATCTTGTTTATTGCAGGAGATACACAGAGCCAGCTAGAGATGGGTAAATCTCTATCAGCTATGCTCTCAGTTTGTCCTCAGTTTGCCAGTTGTCCTTTTTTCAACCATTGGTGTATTTCAATATCAATCTGCAAATTCTTCAGAAAATAATCTGCTTGAAAATCTGTGTGGTTTTATGTGCATTTCTTATAAATCAGAGGTGGGTTCCTACTAGTTCAGACCAGTTCAGATGAATAGGTAGTAACTTGGCTGGACACGTGACTATAGCGGTTCTATCCTGGGCGCCACCATCTTTATTTTCTGGCACAGAACAATCTTCATTGAAAAAAAATGTATTTTTTTTCCTTTTTTAATTGTATGCTCATGCCAGTCCCAGAGAGGTCCCAGAGATGGGCCTGTTTTTGTTTTTGTTTTTGCAAAAATGGAGGCGTACTTGCCTTCCCCAGCCCCCAGAAGCACTCTGCAGGCTTCAGCAGGACTGGGGGAAGGCAAAAATGCCTCCATTTTTGCAAAAAAGGGCCTGTTTTCTACCCATGATTTTCAAAAACGGGGGTGTTTTTGCCTTCCCCCAGCCCTGCTGAAACCTGCAGAGTGTTCCTGAGAGCCGGGGAGGACAAAAACTTTTTTTTTCTTACTGGGTAGTTTGAAGGCACTCCCTTAGCTCCGGTGAGGCTGGAAGCCAACCTCCTGTCAAAACTTTTCGCCACTGTTTCGGTGGGCATGGCTTAGTGAGGGGGGTCGTGTGACTGAGTGTGCGTGAGTGACGTCAAGTTGGCCATGCCCATTCAGTCACATGCCCTCCATCTAGCTACACCCACCAAACCAGTAGTAAAAAAATTTGAAACCCACCCGTTATAAATATGCATAGTTGTAGCTACTTTTCGTGATGAATGCATTTTCCCCTTTAAAATATTATGCCTCTCTTTCATTGTATTCTCTAGTCTATTTCTGTGTGTGTGTGTGTGTGTTTGTGTGTGTGTATTTGCTGAGCTTGAACAATTTTCTGTGTGTACCTGTATGAATGCATGGAAAATGGTGGAGTTGTGCAAAATACTATTTCACCAGATACAGTCCATGTATGCACTATTTCATATAGACTTGAATCCAGACTAAGTATGGTATAAGGCTAATTATGAAGTGAGTGATGACATTCCAGCATCTGTCTTACTGAGGGTGTAAATGTTACAAGTGTGCTGACATCTTTCAGAAAATAAGATGTCGATATCAGTTCCAGAAATAAGAGAGAATGACAGAGCGGGAAGGGAGCTAGTGAAGAATCTGACAACGTGTCGTCTCAAAAGGATAGAGGGGTGGTAAAAGATTCAGAAAAAAAGGTAGCACAGTTTGTGTTTTTCTCCTTGTCAGCCAGCAGGCGTCACATTTGCTTAGCTTTGACCCTGGATATTGCACAGTCTTTTGTGTTTCACATGAACTTCATACTTTAGTTGTTATAGATCACTTAAAGTAAGAAAGGTAGAAAGAGAGAGAATTAAAGAAAGGTGATCCATGCCTGGTTACTATTTTTACAAAAGAGTTTCCATTAGAATGGAATGGAATGGAATGGAATAGGATAGAATAGAATAGAATAGAATAGAATAGAATAGAATAGAATAGAATAGAATTCTTTATTGGCCAAATGTGATTGGGCACACAAGGAATTTGTCTTTGGTACATATGCTCTCAGTGTACCTAAAAAGACAAGATACATTCGTCAAGAATCATAAGGTACAACACTTAATGATAGTTATAGGGTACAAATAAGCAATCGGGAAACAATCCATATCAATATAAATTGTAAGGATACAAGCAACAAAGTTACAGTCCTACAGTCATAAGTGGGAGGAGATGGGTGATAGGAATGATGAGAAGAATAGTAATGCAACCTTAGTGAATAGTTTGACAGTGGTGAGGGAATTATTTGTTTAACAGAGTGAGAAACTTGAAAAAAACTGTTCTTGTGTCTAGTTGTCTTGGTGTGCAGTGCTCTATAGTGTCATTTTGAGGGTAGGAGTTGAAACAATTTATGTCCAGGATGTGAGGGGTCTGTAAATATTTTCACGACCCCCTTTTTGACTTGTGCAGTGTACAGGTCCTTAATGGAAGGCAGGTGAGTAGTAATTGTTTTTTCTGCAGTTCTAATTATCCTCTGAATTCCGTGTCTGTCTTATGTGTATGTTATGTGTGTCTTGTATTAGATAATAAGAAAATTGGTAGTGCAAAAAATATACAGTAGCCGAAAACAAAATCTAATTTAATTATTCTCCTAAATTGAGCCTAAAGATAGAGAAATCATTCTTTCTGCGGATAATCTGGAAGTATGAATTTCCTTTTTTTCTCCCAGTACCTAAGCAACAAAAACAAAAACAGCAGTTTCATTTATTATCTCCTGGAGGGCCTGGAGACTAAACCGTATGATGAACGGCTGCAGATTTGGGGTCAAGCTAGTCTAAAGAAAAGAAGAATTGGGGGTGACATGATAGCAGTATTTCAATATTTGAGGGGCTGCCACAAAGAAGAGGGAATCAAATTATTCTCCACAGCACCAGAGGGCAGGACAAGAAATAATGGATGGAAATTGATCAAAGAGAAAAGCAACCTGGAATTAAGGAGAAACTTCCTAACAGTAAGGACAATTAACCAGTGGAACAGCTTTTGCCTTCAGAAATCGTGGGTGCTCCACAGTGGTGGGATTCAAATAATTTAACAACCGGTTCTCTGCCTTAATGACTATCTGGGTAGGTGTGGCTCGGTGGTCATGTGACTGGGTGGGCTTGGCCAACTCAAGGTCACTCAGGTCGATGGGCGTTTCACGTTGGCTATTACAATGTAATAAGGGTTAACTGGAGAGGCAGTTTCTGTGAGCAGGGCAATAAAGAGTAGGCTAGAAACAACACCAGAATGTTTCCTTCCTGCCTTCCTTACAAGATTAGCCCTGTAAAGCGGAAAAAAACAAAATGAGATTTCTTCCAACAATCAGTTCTCTGAACTACTTAGAAAGTTACCAACCGGTTCTCCTGAATAGGTGCGAACTGACTGAATCCCACCACTGGTGCTCCATCACAGGAGGTTTTTAAGAAGAGACTGGACATTCACTTGTTTGAGATTGTATAGGTTCTCTGCTTGAGCAGGGGGCTGGACTAGAAGACCTGCAGGGTCCCTTCCAGCTCTATTCTATTCTATTCTAAATTATATTCCTCTTTATAAAATACATATTGTACAATAATGGGCGATGGGTTAAATAGTATATTTCAGACTAGCTGCAGCTGCTGATAGTTTATTGGCTAAAGACAGTGTGCTTGGGATCTATAAATAGAGTGCTTGCTTTCATAAAGAAGGAAAGTAACATTAGAGGAAAGACAGCCATAATTTTTTTCCACTTCTCCAAGATTGCAATTAGAAGGTCACAGCAACTTTCTATTGAGCAGTTCTTTCTTTGAAAGCAAGCCTTAGATGTATATTGGCCAACATGAAGGTTTTGTAAGGAAAGCCAGACAAGTAAATAGTAAAGACAGGAACCCATAAAAGAAAGGCTTATAATTCTTTGAGAATAGTTTTGGCTTTCCGAAATATTGGCCCTCTGGGTCTCAAAAACAGCTTTTGATTTATTTATTTATTTATTTATTAGACTTATATACCGCTTCATAGGGCTTTCAGCCCTCTCTAAGCAGTTTACAGATTTTTAGCAAATTGAGTCAGCAAATTGCCCACAGTCTGGGTCCTCATTTCACCCACCTCGGAAGGATGGAAGGCTGAGTCAACCTTGAGCCGGTGAGATTTGTACCGCTGAACTGCAGATAACAGTCAGCTGAAGTGGCCTGCAGTACTGCACCCTAACCACTGCGCCACCTCGGCTCCAACACCCACTGACAAGCTATTTAACCTTATGAAGGGAATTCCTATCAGTGTCCCATTTTTTTAAAAAAAAAAATGTGATGAGATTGCACATTTGCTATTCTTCCTTTACTTCCTAATCTACTTGCATGCCTTCTGAGCCTTTGGGACTATCCCCTGTAAATACCTTCCTTAGCTTGCTGCTCTCCAAATGCTCCAGACCTGAATTCCCACAATTCTGTTAACAGGTGCACCAATTTATTCATGATGTCTCTAATTGTACAGGATCAACTAAACTGTCTGATGCAGCAGCTGCCTCAAACCACCCAGTCCGGGTGACATTCATTTTGCCACACACATACTGAAAAACATACGACGAACCGTGTTTCTGGGCTCTGTGACTCCTTATTAAGTTGGTCATGTGTGACATGACCTCTACAGTCATCCATGAGAATGAAAAGGGCCAGTCCTTTCATTGGTTAAGGTGAACTTTTCATAGCAGATTTTATAAAGCAGGGGTGTCAAACTCAAGGCCTGTAGGCCAGATGTGGCCCGCAGGGTGCTTAGATCTGGCCTGCAAGGCCACCCTGGAAACAGTGAAGGACCAGCCCGCAATGCCTCTACCAGCAAAAATGATATGCGAGAGTTGCTCGCAATCCGTTTTCGGCTGCAATGGCCTCCTGCAGCCCTCTGCCAGTGAAAACAGAGCCTGGGATAACTGTTTGCGGCCCTCCCGGGCTCCATTTTTGCTGGCAGATGGCTGCAAGATGTTGAGCTGGCCATGCCCACCCTGGCCACACCCACTTGGCTCCCTGAAGTCAAACACAATCCTGATGGGGCCCTCAATGAAATCAAGTTTGATGCCCCTGTTACAGTGGTGGGTTTCAAAAAATTTGGGAACCTCTTCTATAGGTGTGGCCTGCTTTCCGGGTCCACTGGTGGAACCTCTTCTAAGCGGTTCAGTAGATTTGATGAACCTGTTCTACCGAACTGGTGCGAACTGGTAGGAACCCACCTTTGCCCTGTTATAAAGAGATAGCCAATTGTCACTTATTTAATTTACTGTACTTGTATTGACAGGGAGGGAGAACATATTGTGTCAAGTGCCAGAAAAACCTGGTTAACCCTTGAACATGAAAGAGGGAAACAATTTATTGTGCTCTCTGCAAGACAATGAAATCTATAAGCTCTATGCTCTAGAGGAAGATCTGGTTGATGCTCTCCCATTTCACTTCCTGAATATCATGCTTCTACAGCAGAGCGTCAATACATCTGACACGGGGTCAGGATGCCTCTAAACACAAAGAGGTCTCAGAGGCATTGTAGCCAATAGTCTCTGAATTCTCACTTCTTCTCTTGAATTACGCTGTGCCCTGGAACACACCCAGAAAAGACTGTGCATCCTTAAAGATTATTCTCTTCCAAGCTCAGGTTTTGAAAGCATAGAAAGAGAGAAAAAATGGGCCAAGACTTTATTCTCCATAGAACCTAATCATATCTTTCTTACCGAGTGTGTCTCTGTATGCAAATGCTGTATCTTCCCTGAGCCATTTAACAGGCAAAACCATAAACAGTGGAGTTTTATTTCTCCGCCTGCAGATTCTTCACCAAATTGGTAATTACGGGAACAAACGAGGCTTTGAGACTTGAAGCTTCTTATCCATCAGGAGAAAGTAATGGTTTCCCGCCATCTGCTAGAATATCATCCTCAGTTCATTTCCTCTATTGCACCCTGTCATGGTAATTGCTGCATGTCTCTCTGTATTTATGGCAAATGCATCGAGTGTTAAACAAACACTCATAACATCTATTAAACTTTTTTTTTAAGTTCCCATCTATGTACCAAAGAGATTTACAAGTGAGAGAAAAGAATTTTGTGAGCTTTGGGAGAGAGTTCACACTATAATGAATGAGAGACCAGCTTCAAATGACTAAAGTTTTATTCATGGGTTAAATAAGGAGATTGAGGAAACTCTTTTTTCTCCATTCCCCCCCTCTTCTCTATATATTTGCAGAACAGCATAGACAATGAAAAGAAATGCAAATAGATAGATAGATAGATAGATAGATAGATAGATAGAGATAGAGATAGAGATAGAGATAGAGATAGAGATAGAGATAGAGATAGAGATAGAGATAGAGATAGAGATAGATATAGATAAATAGGAGAGATAGATCAGGAATTGGACAGAGGCAATGAAATGCTGTGGAAAGCCAGTTAAACTAAAATAACCTAAAAGTAAAACATTCCAATACATCATTAAAGGTAACTTTTTCTGTCCTCCAGCTTCATATCTCTCTGTAGTGAGGTACAAGAAGCAGTGAACCACCTAACAAGAAGTTTAGGAAAGTTAGCATGCAGATATTATGTGTTTTCAATCACAGATACATGTTGAGATTATCACTATCTGAGGTAGAAAGAAATAAAACGAAAGGTTTGTAAGGTAGGGACATGTGAATCACCATTCCAAGTAGACTTCTCACCAATATCTAATGAATAGAATAGAATAACAGAGTTGGAAGGGACCTTGGAAGTAATTCTAATTCAACCCCCTGCTAAGGCAGGAAACCCTACATCACCTCAGACAAATGGTTATCCAATATTTCTTAAAGACTTCCAGTGTTGGAGCATTCACAACTTCTGGAGGCAAGCTGTTCCATTGATTAATTGTTCTAACTGTCAGGAAATTTCTCCTCAGTTCTAAGTTGCTTCTCTCCTTGATTAGTTTCCACCCATTGCTTCTTGTTCTGCCCTCAGGTGCTTTGGAGAATAGTTTGACTCCCTCTTCTTTGTGGCAACCTCTGAGATATTGGAACACTGCTATCATATCTCCCCTGGTCCTTCTTTTCATTAAACTAGACATACCCAGTTCCTGCAACCGTTCCTCATATGTTTTAGCTTCCACTCCCCTAATTATCTTTGTTGCTCTTCTCTACACTCTTTCTATAGTCTCCACATCTTTTTTACATTGTGGTGACTAAAACTGAATGCAGTATTCCAAGTGTGGCCTTAGCAAGACATTATAAAGTGGCATTAACACTTCACGGGATCTTGATTCTATCCCTCTGTTTATGTAGCCTAGAACTGTGTTGGGTTTTTTGGCAGCTGCTGCACACTGCTGGCTCATATTTAAATGGTTGTCCACTAGGATTCCAAGATCCCTCTCACAGTTACTTCTAATCGACTCAAGAGACTTCATTGTTATTGTCCTAGGCCTTATGCATATGTGGGAGGGTGAGGATTTTAAATGCTGCCAGCTTCCCACAAGGAAACTCAGTGTGGAAGCCAGCAACAAGTTTGATGTCGCTTCATGTAATAACTGCAGCTAGAATTGTATTTGCACAAAATTGGAAAATGGAAAAAAAAATCCCTCAGAGGGAGAGGTAATTTTAAAAAAAATAGACTGTGTAGAAATGAACAGATTAACATTGGCAATTAAAGGGAAGGAAGAATCAGAGTATTTTAAGATATTGGAATCTTTTTATCACTGGATAGAAAACAAATATAGACAAAAAGAAACAGAAAATTGAATAATTTGGAAAAGAACATAGAATTATAGGGGAGATTTGAATTTAAAGGCAATGTAAATGTAAAGGTAAAGGTAAGATTAAAAATAGATTTAAAATGATGTAACTGCTAAATAGGATGACACAAAGTTTGTACCCAGATGACACACTGTAAGATTAACAATGAAAGAGTGGTTATGGAAAAATTAAAAAGAATTAAAACTTTTGGAAAAAAAAGGTGGAAGTTGCTCCGAGTCCCACTGCTTTTTTTGCCCACCTGTGATCATTCTGCTTCTCTGATTAAGTAAGAAAGTATCTAAAGGAACATGAGTTGCCTAGTTGAATATAACACTTTCATGTTTCGTGGTTCTTTTAGAAATGTAGGTTTCTCTCTCCCCCACTCCACATCCTTTCATTTGCATTACTCTGTTGAACACAACACCAACTTTGTTCCCTATTGATTCTCCTGACAGTTTAGGTAACAGCTTCGTTACTTGAGCAATGTGATGCTTTTTCTCCCTTGCCCTGTGGAGACTGCACATTCATCATCAATATGAGATGCCAGAGAGAGATAAGATATCTTCTGAAGCAAATAGCAATTGAAGTTCTCCTGCCTATGCTGACAAATGGCTATGCAGGTCTCCATTCAAGGCCAAGCATGACCATGATATTTTCACATCAGGATCAGAGTTTCCCGATAGAAAAAAAGTTCTCACATCCATATACATATACGTATACGTATACATACACATACACATATACATACATACATTACATACATACATACATACATACATACATACATACATACATACATACATACATACATACCAGTCGTGGGTTACAGGCATTATGCCCCGGTACGGGCATGCCAGACTGTAGCACGAGATACCATTCTAGTACGGTGCTCTGGATAGTCCACTAGCCCGCCCGAGCTCCTTACTGGTCTTTTAAGACTTTGGGGCTTTCACGCACATTCACGGCGTGTACAGTGCCTGCGCGACACTCTGCTGAGCAGCTGGAGCATGGTGGAGGCGCTAAGACGCATATGCGCACGTCCATGTGGACGCCGCCAGGCCCATTCTAACCGTACCGGTTGGAACAGGATCCAGAACCCACCACTGATAGATACATACATACATACATACATACATACATACATACATACATACATACATACATGTTGTGGCCCAGCAGGATCCGGTTGAGCTGCTGATGGACTCGGATAGCGAGGAACCATATGAGTCAGCCCTGGAAGATGTGGAAGACCCTGGGCAGGGTTCAGACCCAGAGCAGGGACCAGAGAGACTGGTTGGCCACCAGGAGGCACCAGAGGCATGGAGCAGTGGGGCACTTTGTCCCTGATCAAGGCAGTTTTTCCCTGATGCTAGATTGAGAAGGGCTGAGAAACGGAAGCAGCAACTCCGTAGGCAGGCTCACAGAAGATGATTAAGCACAGGTGGTTGTTGATTGGCCCCTCCCAAGAAAGATTATAGGTGAGGTATTGGGAGGGAACATTTGCAGGAAACAACCGTTCGAATTAGTAGTTAAGAAAATCTATCTCTGTGTTCTAGTCGTGTCTGTTTGTTTGGACTATCTGCGTTGCTTCGTTTGAATTATCTGGGTTACTACAGAGCTACTCTATTGAATGTGAGTTGCCTAGGCCCTCAGCCAAAGGATTCCTTAACTCAATAATTGAACAGTGGCAAACAGCCAAGCCTGCGTTCTGGTTTATTCACAGGCGGGGGGGGTGAGGAGGGGGGTCAGAACACATACATATGTAGCTTAGAGATCCACCCATATATCTGATATCAACTAGTTTCATCAAGACCCAGATTGTTGGGGACAATATTTTAGCTCTGTAAACCACTTAGAGAGGGCTGTGAAGTGGTACGTAAGTATAAGTGCCCTTGCTTTTCTTATTTCACGGAGCCATTTATCTTTCCTGAAATTCAGCAGCAAAAGAAACTCCTTGGACATTCTTTTACTAAGAGCATAACTTTACTGAAGATTTCATATGGGTATAGAAGTAGAAAAGCCAGTTCTAACGATTTCACACACAAACAGCATAGGAAAATTCCCTCTTTCTCCTCCTGGATTTCCTATTGTCCAATGTCCACCAGTCATTTGCACTCACTTTGTTTTTGGAACAGTCTGTCGGCCTCGGATGTTCCAAGCTGATGACCTCAAGTGTTGGGTCCATCTCAGGCTTCCAGTCAGCTCGGTTGAAATCTGTAGAGGTTCTCAGTCATCCAAGTCATGGTTGTCCCGAAGGTGCTTTTTCAGGAGGCAACTGGACTTTCTTGGGTTTTTTTTTTCCTTTTGAAGATGTTTCACTTCTCATCCAAGACACTTCTTCAACTCTGACAGGATAGTGGGGAAAGGAAGGATTTATATTCCTTGAAGACAGCTGGTCATTTGCATCCTTTTAGAGGGTCATTGAAGCATTTGGAGGTTTATATGTAATCCTCAGGGTCACCTGAGTAGAGTTCCTGGTTCCTGTAGTCTGCAGTTTTTCTCTGGAAATCCATTCCTACTCCCACACAATTCAAAAGGTGTTCATACCAAATTGTATAGCTAAAGGTCTGTAGAGGTTCTCAGTCTTCCAGGTCATGGTTGTCCCCAAGGTGCTTTTTCAGAAGGCAACTGGACTTTCTTGTTTTTTCTTTTGAAGATATTTTGCTTCTCATCCGAAATGTCTTAAAGTTCAGTTGCCGCCTGAAAAAGCACCTTTGGGACAGTAGGCTCACTTGCATTCCACATTTCCCTGCCTTACATTCCAATGCCTTCCCTCCCCCCTCCATTACTATTGTCTGGTTGCGACCAAGGCTGTGTAGTGAAGCAACCATGACAGATTGACTGGTAACATGCTTAGCTTTTTTTTCCTCGGTCAATAGGCCTACCAGAACAATCAATCAATACAGAGAGAATGTCTGTGTAAAAGTTTGGAAATGCATTCCCAATCCTCTTTAAAGTCACAAATTTTCTTCACCAAATGGCCCCATCCAATATGTGTCTGTAATCTATCATTGTTAATTTGTACTGATGCATAAACAAAGTTGTGCTAGCCCACAGCAATTAATGTAGTGTAAAATCTGGCAAAGACTCATGACTCATGGCCTTCTACATTTATTGCTGACTGGAAACCTCTCGTAGTCTTTTTGTGTGAAGCAGAAAAAAAGTGAATGTATGATTTATGATTTTGAGGACTCAACAAAATATAGAAAAAAAGAGAGAGTTATCTTGTAGCCATAGAGCAAGAGTTTTTATGGAGATTCTTAGTCATTCAGGTCATGGTTGTCCCAAAAGTGCTTTTTCAAAAAGCAACTGGACTTTCTGGTTTTTCTTTGGAGATGTTTCACTTCTCATCCAAGAAGCTTCTTCAGAGCAAGAGGTAAATTTATAATTTGACTTATAACTGATAAGTTATATGAACTTATAACAGTACTGATGATGTCACCTAGTTTGGTAATGAAATATCTGCAAGAAAACCATCAAGTTCAAAGAGCATCGAGGACCCCACAGAACTTTTAACAGCTGTAAAGAAGATCAGAAGCATTTCAGACTTTTCATATCTTTTGAAACATTTTTAATAAAATTATATGCAAAAATAATAAAGAGCTTAGTTGCAACCTCTAGAACCTTCTCAATGTTGCCACTGAATTTTGGCATTAATAGGTGTGATTGTCCAATAACCCATTCCTTTTCTGTCATCATGACAGCAGCCTTGACTATCAGCCCAAATTGTCAGTTCTGTATGGTAGATTAAAAAATTAATCTAAATGGGTCTAAAATTAGTTTTATTAGAATAGCTACAGTTATAGGGGTTTGCAAATGTGCATGTTTCCCCCTTTGTATAAATTAGAGAGGGCCTATCTAACGCATCTTCTCAACTTTGTTTCTTGGACTGGGTTTAAGCTATATTGTTTTGCTAAGGAATCTTCCCATTGCCCTTCAATACTATGCCCCCTCCACCTATCTCCTTTTCACTTGCCCATTGTTACTGCATTTTCCAGCCACTTATCTTCCATCTCATGCATATCCTGGGTTTTCTTGCTATCTCGTCAAAAGATTATTTTAGGAAGTCATTTCTTTAGCACCATCCCTAAATTTAAGAAAACAGGTTATTGATTGACCAACTCCTGGTATACTTTGCATACTGTCTGATCTTACTTGGGGCTACCGTGGATTTGCTGCCCACAAACCAATAGACTGGCATTTGCTAAGGTAAGGCTTAGCAAGATTTAGGGGGTATTTGAAAAGAACTGGACAAATTCAAAGATCAAACTACACATAGCTACTAGTTTTAATGGCTGTTTGCTACCTCCTGAGTTGCAGGCTGTGTACATTAAATTATAATGGAATGTGTGGGTGACCTTGGAGAATGAGAGAAAGAGATGCTGCTTAGGAAACAATTGGAAAATAGAGGCAGGAGTGCCTTGTGGCTTAACACAGAGGTCCTCAAATCCTGGGCTGCGGACAAGCACTGGTCTGCAGTGTGCCAGAAACTGGGCCACGCAAATGAGCGAAGCCTCAACTCGGCATGTATGGGATGCAGGCAGTGTGGGAAAACATCCCTCTTGCCCAAAAGATTGGAGGCCTCTGGCTTAATGGCCAGAGAAACAAACTTAAGAAAGAGTTACCCTAATGAATAAAAAATTTAAAAGTGGCAGCAGGAAGTTTGTCCTTTCAAACTTGCAAGATTCTATTAGTGTAGCCTTACCATAAAGTAGAATTACAATAATATAATAGCAGAGTTGGAAGGGACCTTGGAGATCTTCTAGTCCAACCCCCTGCCTAGGCAGGAAACCCTATATCATTCCTTACAAATGGCTATCCAACATCTTATTAAAGACTTCCAGTGTTGGGGCATTCACAACTTCTGGAGGCAAGTTGTTTCACTGATTAATTGTTCTAACTTTCAGGAAATTTCTCCTCAGTTCTAAGTTGCTTCTCTCCTTGATCAGTTTCCACCCATTGCTTCTTGTTCTACCCTCATGTGCCTTGGAGAATAGTTTGACTCCCTCTTCTTTGTGGCAACCCCTGATATATTGGAACACTGCTATCATATCTCCCCTAGTTCTTCTTTTCATTAAACCAGACATACCCAGTTCCTGCAGTTCCTTCTTCATATGTTTTAGTCTTCAGTCCCCCAATCATCTTTGTTGCTCTTCTCTGCATTCTTTCTAGAATCTCCACATCTTTTCTACATCATGGCGACCAAAACTGAATGCAGCATTCCAAGTGTGGCCTTACCATGGCATTATAAAGTGGTATTAGCACTTCACATGATCTTGAATCTATCCCTCTGTTTATGTAGCCTAGAACTGTGTTGGCTTTTTTGGCAGCTGCTGCACACTACTGGCTCATATTTAAATGGTTTTCCACTAGGACTCCAAGATCCCTCTCACAGTTACTACTAATGGACTCAAGAGACTTCACTGTTATTGTCCTAGTCCTCTGGCAGCTCCCCAGTGCTCCAGGAACTCTGAAAGATATAGTTCAGTGGTTCTGAGATCTCATCTGCCAGTTCCTTCAGAACCCTGGGGTGTAATCCATCCGGTCCTGCTGATTTGAACTCGTCTAGGGTATACAGATGCTCACCATTTTCTTCCCTATTTCCATCTGTGTTCCTAATCTGATTTTAGTGGTGCTGTTTTTGATAGGTTGGACTGTTTTTTCCCTTTGTGTAAAGACAGATGCAAAAAATGAGTTAAATAGTTCTGCTTTCTCCCTGTTGCTTGTCCCCTTCTTGCCACTTTCTACCAGCAATGGACCAATTGTTTCCTTAACTTCTTTCTTGTTTTTTAACATGTTGGAAGAAGCTTTTTTGTTATATTTTACTTTTGTGGCAAGCCTTTCTTCATTGTGAGCCTTAGCTTTCCTCACTTCATCTTTACCGGCTCAGGCTATTTGCTGATATTCTGCCTTAGTTATATCCCCCTCTTTCCACTTTTTTGTCTTTCAATTTGTCAGAGAGTTCTTTATGCAGCCATGCTGGCTTCTTTTGGGAGCTGTTATTTTTCTTCTTCATTGGTATTGTGCTAGACTGAGCTTTTGTAATCTCATTTTTCAAAATTCCCCAAGCTTCTTGAGTTGTTTTCCCTTGAGGATTCTTCCCAAGCTCTCATCTAGTTCATCTAGTCCTGTCTCCTGTTCTGTTTTGTCTGGGAGGGCTGACAAATATCACCTGCTAGGAAGCAGCAATGGGAAAAGATGGTTATTCTCTACTGATGAGATTCCTAAATATATCTCGTTGAACAACATGTGATACAAAGATAGACTTGGTAAGTGGTTGGCCTCATCCCATCTCAGGACTTTTCTATATTGTTGCATAAAGAAAATTGGCAACAGAATATTGTTTTGTCAATATTTAATTTGTTTTTATTGAATATTGAAATGAAGATTCAGCTTCAGATATTCAGGCAAAGGCAAAGTAAGAACAGCTGGGGAGACTATTGGCAGTTATTCAACACATAGCTTGAAAAAAAGTTTGTTGTCGTTCTCTGTACTTCCCCTTCTTGACTTACACTTGTACATCCAATTTATTACCTGTAGGCAAAGCATATGCTCCAGAATTCTACTATGACACCTACAATCCATTGTGGCAGAACAGAGCCCGTGTGTATGCCTACAGCCTAGAATGGACCCAGATGAATCCTGATGCTGTGGACCGCATCCTCACCTACCATCTGGGGATCCGGCAGGTGAGAACTTCAGGTGCTTTTCCAAAGGACCATTTTCTCGCTAACCAATATTGCTCTGCTTCTGTCACTTATTTTTCATGGAGGCTTTCAATCTAGATGGCTGTTAGACAGAAGTATTTTTTTTGCTGTGGCGTAGAAGAGATGGCTCACTCATCTGTAAAATCAATTCGCACTTGCTAGGATGCAGAACAGAGGTGAGGAACAAAAGGTATTTCCCTTGTTCAGTGAATATGGAGATGCAACAGGCAAGGCACAAATACAGTGCCAACTGCTTATAAAACCTGACATTTAGAAACTTTCAACTGAAGTCTGTAAGAAAAAAACTTCTCTTTGGCACCCAGTATATTTTGAATGTCTTGATGGTGCAGGGGTGGGTAGCATCCCAAGAGATATTAAGATCTACGTGGAAGGATGCCCAAATGAAGATTTTGTATTAGAAATTGTTTGGCCTCAATAGACAGATTTCATTACTATTCCTGCATTGGATATCTTCCTATTGTTTGGTTAAGAATGGAGGATATTAAGTTACATCTCTTTGTATGGTTGCTAAATCCATAATTAGTTTCTAGTCAAGGCAGGCAGAAATTAGAGGCAACCTTGCATTTTGAAATTTCAGTGTCAGGCATAATATTTATTTACAAGAAAATATTTGGATCCTAAGTAAGGACACAGGCATTCTTGACTCGGTTCTTTTGAAATGTGCTCTTTTATCCAAGAAAGACAAATATTGGGGCACAAAAGGCAATAGAAGAATATTGTATGGAATTAGGATTACTCTGAGCAATAAGTTATTTACAATGGTCATGACCCTTATGGTAGCCCAAATGTTTGCCTGTTCTTACTCCCAGTTAAAAAGGGGCATAATGCATTTACATTATTTCTTAAAGCATCATCCAAATGAGTTTAGCAACAGAGATCTGTGTTGGCTCTCTTTTTCTTCTTCTAGCTTCCAATCAATAGGGAAATTTGCACAGAAACAAATGAAACCACCCTAGGTTTTGTCAAAAACCATTACCCACCCTTTATTTGACAGATTGCTTGAATGAAAAAGCTAAATCTTCCACAAGACTGCTTGTGTGATGCAACATTCATTGGCCAATGATACTGCAATCTTTAAAATCTTAGTATGTAGCTGACGAATTGGAAGCTGGAAAAGTATAGGGAAGTCTTGACTAATTTATTCAATGTCTTCTTAGGTTGGTCAAATACAATGATTCCCCAACTACCATGTTTCCCTAAAAATAAGACAGGGTCTTTTGACCCCCTAAAATAAGCACTTGGCCTTATTTTTGGGGATGTCTTATTATTTTTGAGGTGCAGGAGGCGGCGAGCGTGGTCACCTCATGGCTGCTGCTGTGTTGCAATATTTTCAGGGAGGGCTTATTTTTGGGGTTGGGCTTATTTTAGCTCATGCGCTCAAAAGCCTGATTGGGCTTATTATCCGGGGAGGTCTTATTTTCAGGGAAACAGGGTAGTGCTCTCCAGCTTTGTTAAGACCACCAATTCAGGAATCCTTACCAACATCTCCAAAGAAAATCTAATAACTGCAGTTCATATACATATCTAAATAACCATTTTAAGGAAAAATACAGTACACCAAGGCAGCTTAGGACACAGAGCAAAGTCCAGGTTTCTTTATAACCTTGCTTCTTTTAGCAAGTAGCTGTTTTCCCTACACATATCCCACTTTTAGCTAGTCCATATTAAATCCTTTTTGTCTCCTAATATATCAGTTTCTTAGGATATGAAGTATATGACTGGCTTTCCTAATTGCAATTGGATATAATGTGGTTTCTTGGGCCTCAACTTAGCATAGTTTGCCAACACAGTTATTCATTCTAGTTTCTGAATAACAGTTTAGAAACTACCATATTATGTGAACTCAGCCAACTGTTGCTTGTTCATAAACAACAATGAAGCAAATCATGATTTAATGTGATATACAAATCAAATTAAGCCCATCTCAGGGTTTTGATTGTTCCAGGATGCTCCTATAATGTACACTGTAAAGGCCAATTGTGGGGAAGTAAGGGTAGAAAAAAGGGATGCAGTAGTTCAGTGGCTAAGACACTGAACTTGTCGATCAGAAAGGTCGGCACTTCAGTGGTTTGAATCCCTAGCCTTTGCATAATGGAGTGAGCTCCCGTTACTTGTCCCAACTTCTGTCAACCTAGCAGTCCAAAAGCATGTAAAAATGCAAGTAGAAAAATAGGGACCATCTTTGGTGGGAAGGTAACAGCGCTCCATGCACCTTCAGCATTTAGTCATGCTGGCCACATGACCACGAAGACGTCTTCGGACAGCGCTGGCTCTTTGGCTTTGAAACAGATATGAGCACTGCCCCCTAGAGTTGGGAACAAGTAGCATGTGTGAGAGGAACTTTTACCTTTAAGAATAGAAGGGTCCATGTTTTTGAGCTTTCCAGATGCATCTGATTGTCTACTATGTGACCCAGAAAAGGTAAAACTTACTCTTTTCTAGTTGTAACTGAAGACATTGCAGTGGTCATGTGGCAAGCATGACTATACATCAAAGTGCATGGGATACTCTTCCCTTCCCACCAAAGTGGTACTATTTAATTATTCACACTTGCATTCTTTCAAACTGCTAGATAGGCAGGAGGTGTGACCAGTAGGCTTAATCCAGTAGACTGGATTAAATGGTCCTTTGCCTCATCCATAAAGTTTTGTGTTTCTTTAGTCAGCCTAGAGCTAGATAAACAAAAGGCAAACTGGATGTATAAAATGCAGTTTTGGGATGAGAAGACTGTGTGGTTTGTTAGGCAGAAAGGCAAGAGGAGTTGTTCTGTTGTTATTAACTGGGTTATAAAGTTTGCATTTGGCTGCCTTTTGAATCTACTTTATCAGCCAGAGCGAGTGTACATGGTAAATGAATTATTCCATATCTAAGGAGCAACATGAGTATTTTGATTTCTTTATATATATATATATATATATATATATATATATATATATATATATATATATATATATATATATATATATGTATGTATATATATATATCATAAAGACTTCATAAGTGGTACCTGTGAGTTCCTTTTTCTATTGTGGTGGGACATGCTAAATGTTAACTGAAGCTTGTGTTTGAAAAATAGACCCCCAGGCTAAGCTTACAAGGCATTATCAAACAGTACTCATGAAGATAAGCAGCTTTTGAATGAACTGACATATCGATGATGGGAAGTTGGCTTACCTTGGCTCTCAAGGCAAGCTCAGATCTCAAAGAGCGCAGCAGGATTTGGGGTTCCTTGATATCTGGTATGAAATGGCAGGAAATTTGCAATACTTTGATGTGTGCTTCTTGCTGCTAATGATATCTCTCTCTTAATGGGGCTGGTTGAAAAGGAGAAGCAAATTGTTTGGTCTTTTAATCAATCCACATAGCAAAAAAAAATGGACTTGTCAGAAGCAGCATTTTCTTGAACAGACAGCTGCATGGCAGAATAGCCACTGTGAATCTGTGAGATTCGCTGAAGCCGGCAATGTGCTCTAAGCATCAAATGATATTGATGGTTCATTTATCCAGAAATCATTGCCTTTGGTTAATATTATTCAGTGCCATAACAACTGGGATTGTTATGATTTTCAGTGAGAGGTTTTGGGTTGGTTAATGAATTAAATTGAAATGCAGTGATTAGATGATCTGAAGGAATATACAACTTTTACTGAAGCCGAAATTCCATCATCCCTGGGCAAAATGAGGTCCATAACAATGGCTAGACACTTCCAGTTATGGAGAAAGTGATCTGCCCTCATAAGGTGACAATCCAAACTGGAAGCTTGCCCCCATTCTTTATTCAGATTTCCATGATGTTGTGTTCCAGATGTGAAACTCAAATATCAGAGAGGCAGGGAAAGCCATGTGGCAAGTACTACCAGCTAAGGCTCTTTTTTGTCTGCATCTAAATATTAGGGAGAGAGAAATTGGAAGAATAAATACATTCCAGTATCAGTAGAAGGGAATGTTTGTAGCGCAGGTTGACCTGTAAGGTCATTGGTACTCTCTGAGCTTGGTTGTTTTCTTGCAGATGTTTTGTTACTCAACTAGATAACAATGATGATGTTACTTAGTTGGATAATAACATGTCTGCAGGAAAACAACCAAGTTCAGAGTGCACCAAGGACTCCACATCCTGATATGGTGGGAAAATACAAAAGGTGGTTTCTCTCTTATTGGGGTATCATAAACCCAGAATGGCTTTCATTCTTGAGAATGCTCAACCTCAAACTTTCCATCAGCCACAACCAAGTTTACTTTTCTCATTCTTGGCAGAGAAATCTAGCATTAAAAGTGGCTTAGCAGTTAGGAATCAAGAATGTTCTCTTCTGGAGTCCCTTTTTCAGAGAGTTAATCCATGTGTTGGGCAGAATGGAATTAATATATTTGCATTGAGTTGTTTATTATCACATCTTTACTAATTTCCATCTGTAGTCACATCTTCATCAAATCATCACATAGCATCAGCAGTTAATTAGAATTCCGTTGATGAGCCCATTAAAATATGCCACCTTCATTTCAAGGTCTGAAATGTGTCAGCAAGTCAAATTGAGTGTGGGCCAAACAGAATTTGTCTGTGTCATCTGGTCATGAGTCAATGTGATTAGATAACTTGCTTAGCATATCACAAAGGCCAGAATTAATTGTGGTCTGTTTTCAGCTCAAAGTAGCAGGTAGGTGTTATCTCTGTTTAAGAGCTTGTAGGACCCTTATCAATCTCTATTATTGCATTAGTAAGTAGCCATTTTTTTAAAAAAAATCATGTAGTCATAGGACCTGCTGGGAGTGAACTACTACCTAAAGAATGGAATAAATGCTAGGTGAAAGAAAGTTGAGCCAGTATTCATCCGCTCCAAAAAAGGGACAATGCTGCTAGATCCCTAAAGTGATACTGCCATTCAAATTGAGAGAGGGGGGAGCATGGGGATAAGCTGTATTTTTATAACCTTTTCCCAGGAGTCTAAGGGCCCTGCAGTATTCCCACCTTCTTTGAAATGTAATAAGCAGGGAGGGCCAGGTGTATTGCTTCAGTTTGCTGAAAGCAAACTGAATTACCTCCAATAGACCGATTAGATCCCACAGATTAGGCCTCCTCCGAATTCCATCCGCCGGCCAATGCCAGCTGGCGACCACCCGGAGGAGAGCCTTCTCTGTGGCTGCTCCGACCCTCTGGAACGAGCTCCCCGTGGAAATTCGAACCCTCACCACCCTCCAGGCCTTCCGCAAAGCCCTTAAAACCTGGCTGTTCCGACAGGCCTGGGGCTAAAGAGTTTTTGCCCCCCTTCTCGAATGGTATGGTTGTTGTGTGTTTTTAAATTTTGTATTGTTATGTCTTGTCTTTTTTATCCCCCTGTCTGTACCCCCTTCCCTGATTGAATTGTGAGCCGCCCTGAGTCCCCTTCGGGGAAAAGGGCGGCATATAAATGAAATAAATCCAAATCCAAAGCAGAAGAAGATGCTGGGAACAGTTCCTTAGCTGTTTCTCAAGACGGCCTTTGAAATAAACATTTCACACCTGTCAATTGGCTAAATCCAGATTTGGACTGGAGGGAGGGATTCAAAAGCCCTATTTCTAACTGTAATAGTTTTGGAGGGAAATTATAATCTGCTTCTCCTGTCCTACTATTACTGTATTTTTGGAGTATAAACAAATCTTTTCCCCCCAAAAAAGAGGGTGAAAATCTGGGTGTGTCTTATACACCGAATACAACATTTTTGACCTTCCGAAACCTCATCCCGCGAATCTTGTTTTTCACAAAAATGGAGGTGCAGAGGGCGTGGGAGGCCTGTAGAGTGCTCCTGGGGGCTGGGGAGGGCAAAACTTTTTTTTTAATTTACCTCTTTGGTGCGTCTTATACTCCGGTGCGTCTTATAGTCTGAAAAATACAGTACTTCTTCTCGATAAAAGGTTCCTTTTGAGTGAAAAATGGGCCCAGTTTTCACAAAGGGCTGTCTTTGCCTTCCCCAGCCCCCAGGAGCACTCTACAGGCCTCCCTCACCCTTTGCACACCCCTTTTTTGCCAAAAAAAAAAAAAACCAACCTGGGCCTGTTTTCG